>NW_009235010.1:0-10905 GCF_000690835.1 Fulmarus glacialis | reverse complement strand
ACGGGCGGCTTCCCCTTCCGCCGTGGGGGTAACGCCGGGAGTCACACGGGGAACGCGTGCTGCTAGGAATGTGCAAGGGGTCAGCGGAAGGATGGGGGGGCTTCCTCCTCAGAATGAGCACTGTGGGGTACGCAGGAAAAAAATGAACAGCCACAGATGAGTGGACAAGCAGGTGTGCGACAGTTGTAAGTAAGAGGAAAGATGCACATTATGATGAACCGAAGCTCTGCTAAGGCATCCACAGTGTGCCTCTTGCAGAACCCAGCAGCAAGGCTAGGCACGTGTTCTGTGGAACAGAAAGGCAGCATCCAGCATGAGTGAGGCTGAAACGACCACACCTCAACTATCTGTTTCGGGATTTCGACCAAAATGTAGATTTAATACGATGCCATTCTTCATGTAAAACCCACACAGTCCCTTGAAAATGCAGGAATTTTCAAGGATTGATTGAAAAATTTCTCTTAAGAAGACTGCAAGTTTTAAACAAGTCAGCTTCCTTACTTACAATCCAAACACTTCCTTTTTAGTATATACATGGAATCTAAGTATATATTTTCTTAATGCTGCAACATAAAAAATGCACAAAACAATTGTTCCTGATTTCAGGATTAAAGCTTTATTCATTCCAGGACTTGGCAATAACATATAAACCTCAAATCAATAGCTGTAAGTAAACCGCGCATTTTTCTCACAGTACATTTAATTAAGCTCTCAAAGGCTTTAATTTTAAAAGACGGGTTTTTTTAAATTTTATATTCTCCTGTTTCTTTCATAATATAGCTGGGAAGAGTTCTTTGCATGGTCAGGTGGGAATATCTGCAAGAAAGCATTAGAAATTGCATTTCCAAGCTCTTTCCTTTCCCAGCTCAGTTACCAGATTAATTTCCTTCACTGGTGCTCAACCAGCTGCAAAGCCTGAGAAGTATGTAACTGCATTTTCAGCATGAAAACTGTCATCTATATGGTTTTAAAAGTTGTGTGTGTGTAAAAATAATGACGTTCAGTGATAATTTGAGGCAACCTAGACAAGGGAAACTAGACAAGGAAGAATTCAGCAGCTCATCAAGCCTCCCAACGATCCCACTAAGTAACGTGTTTCCAAGGCTCAGTCATGCTACTGGGAACAGAGGAAACAAGTGTACATGGCGTATACTGGTACCCACCCCAACTCTGTTTAGTTCCATAATCAGGCAGAGAATCAGACAACGGTTACATCAATTTTTATGCACAGCACATTTTCCTTCCCTCCCTGAGGGAGTTCCTCAGCAGAGGGGACTGAAGCTGCCACAGCTCCCTCTTTAGAGCCTTCAGGACCCAGGCTGAAGCCAGGGCAAGCGAGACAAGCCCACCACGGGATGTAACACAAGCACAGCGTTCCTCAACGGGAAACTGCTCCAGTCGGGAGATTTCAGAACAGTCACAAGCATCCACTACTTTCTTTAGGCTATATTTTCCCAAGGTCATTATAATTGGTGTTTTGCCTATTAGATTGAAATTTCTTGAGAAAATATATACTTTGCAAAAGGCCAAGTTATTGTTACAGTGACATATAGTGTCATTTACAAGCTCTAATTATTCTGGAATAATTTTTCTGTCAGTGAAAAGCAGACAGAATGCATGGAATTTGGCTACAATAATAAAAGTAGCAAACATTTGCTTTATGTTCCGTTTTTTGGGGGAAAAAAAAAGCTCATTTTGAAAAGGTCAGAATTTACAGGGGGAAAAGGTAGTCTCAAATCCCCAAAATGCAGCAGGTTTAGCTCTGTCCCTTTTAATTATCTGGATTATAGGAGCTTGTCTGACACCCTATTAAGGAAAACTGAAGCCAGATGGTGTAGCTGCAGAAGTTTTCTATACTGATCTTTTAAAGCAGCACTGACATACTTGAAGAGAGGTAAAACATAGCTACGTAAGCAAAGCACCAACATACTGCACAACCTGTAAGTGAAAAGTTTCAAAGCACTGAGATCTTTGATGGCTGCATGATAACAGTAACACAATGTACATTGAAAATACATTCCTTTCTCAGTTAAATTATCCTTGGACTTTTTCACTCTCTTCCTCTTTTCACCAGCAGGAGTCCCACAGACATTAGGGCACAGTAAGAACTGATAAAAGACTTACGAATACATGGTAGGTTGTTTTTCTTTTTCTAATCGGAGTTAATGAAAAGTCTTCCATTGCAAGAAATCATAAAGCTATTTCAGAGATATTCCTCTATCAATAGCAAGTTGGCCCTATTTAATGGAAGCTTGGAAAGTACACTGTCAACTTAAATTTGTACCCACATAAAAAAACAGTTTAGAAACCCATAAAACTAGTAGGAATGTTTACACAATTTAAAAACATTCCAGCAAGGACTGTAGCTATTAAACAAATCAGCATGTCCCAGCGTGTTTGAAGCCCAAACATTGAAATACTAAGCATCCAGAAGTCTAATTTGCCTTCAGACATTTTTTTAAAAAGAGATGCTCTTTATGGTCACCACAAGTTCCAGAAAAAAAGGCAGGAACAAAGGAGTCTCATGAGTGAGTACTGAGTGTGGCATAGACAGAGGGTTACAGGTTTGCAGGGCTAGATCCTAAGCAGGAGTGGTGCTGGTTGTCATGTCAACTGGGGACTGTGATTATGATTTATGAATTTGCAGTAGCCCTTTTAAGGGCACTTTAGGCCTTCAGGGTATGGATCTGGTGAAGAATCATGGCTCCAGTGAAGTCAGTAGCAAAAATTCTTCAGTGCACACAAAACAACCCTACTTCTTTCATTTCAAAGACTGCCAGTACTCATATACAGAGACCCTACTAAATTGCTTGCATAGTACAGCCAAAAAATGTTCTAATAGGTGATGAATTCTTCTCCTTTTTTGGCAAAGTCCCTTTTGAGGAGCATAGCAACTCAAAACTGGCCTGTGTCAGCTCACAGACAGTGCATCCCCTTTCTAAATGACACCACTAAATACCCCTAGCTGCAGGCCACCAAATCCCTCAACATAGGGCTGAAGATGAGGCGCTGCTTTGAAAAGTGTCTCTTACACAGTGTCCCTTTTTTCCTAATGAAGGCAGCAGGAAGGCTTCCTTCCTTCCTAATGGTCAGCCCACTGGCGCCTGAAAGTCAGCTCAGATCCTTTTTTCCACCCTGCTGCAGAATCAGCTTTTTTACAGGGAAAAATGTGATACCAGTTCCATTAATGATTCACTAGTCAGAAGAGAATACACCTCAGCTTCTTTTAGTGTTGTTATTAGATTTATGAATTAGGGCCTTTAAAAACTTGATTATCTGTGTTGCCGCTTCAGTCAGCAACCAAGATTCAATATACACCAGAAGGTCAAGAGAGAGAACAAGGAAGTGTCATCTTTAGAGGGGCTTTCATCTATCATAATCACAATCTGCATAGCAGAAATTTTCTTTATCATCTCTCCCATCACAGTGCAATCCAGAAGGAATGGAGAGAATTGCACTGTGTCCATTGCTGCTACCAGCTCACATCAATGCAGTTACCAGATGTAATGATCTATTTTCTGGCTCTTCATAACTGTGTTATTCAGGAGACAGGGTTCCCATCCAGTTGAATTTGATAAATACATGATGTATAGTACGAATGACTCTCAGGTTTAGGTGTGGAAAATGCTTTGCATTTGCCTCCTGAGAAAAAGGAGGGCGAAAACATGAGAAAGACAATTAGTTTATTGTCTGAGGATACTCATCACTGAGTTCCCTTCACTCCCCTTTCTCTGAGTCCAGGATCAATATGTTTATGCTGAAGAGAGCATGATATAGCAGCTCCTTGTCTTTCTGTCCCTGTATGCCCTATTAAACTGCCCCTCCTGTTCACTTCACCACATATAGGGAGAGCATCAGCACAAATGTGAAGGTGCCCTGTAGTAATTTAGAATTATAAATGCCAGTGTATATGAAATAATAAATACCATATATTGGTCTGATTAATGCACGCTTGTAATATTCAGTGATTTTTCTAAAGGCCTGTGTAGGGTTCACGCAGGGCCACAGTACTTGTAGCTCCAAAGAAGCCAGCATTTGGAGAGTGTACTTGGGATGGACGCGCAGACCACAGGAGTGCACCTAGTTCTAAAAGCATGGCAGAGATTGCAAACACCACGAATTTACCATTCAAACCAAAATGTTCTCCTCCCCATGGGAATTCCAGAGCATACCTCCAGCCTGAAAGTCTGCATGGGGGACCCGTCCTGGTTGAACAGGACTTTTCCAAAGAAGTAAATTCCTTCCTCTTCGGAAGCATCTTTCATACCCTTAAAAAAGAAAAGTGGGGAAGGATGACATTTCCACCATTCCAGAGAGAAAAACCATGACAACAGCCCCAGTGGCTGTTGCAGCCCCACTCACAAGTCTCAGGACTGTGATTGGGCATGCAAGCAAGAGGAACCAGCAGTCTAACTAAAGAGGACCAAAAAAGGAGCCTTTCAAAGTGACTCACTACAAAGGATAAAAAAAGGAACTTGCATAGATAGCGAAGTTCTTTGGAGCACTCATGATCTCCTCTGTCTGCAATTCTGCTTTGGAAATGTGAGCCAGCATCACAGCATGTGGGCAGATGACTCTGGACGGCTTTCTCATGACATATCCCTGCAATCCATCCATGGCTCAGCAGTTTCCTTGGTCATTATCCCACTGAAACAAGGCACAACAGGGAACCCTGAACCATGTTCCAGATAACAAGATCCAGACCTTACACAAACTGCTCTTGTGGCATAGAAATCCCAAGATTCAAGGCCACCAACAAAACAGGGGAAAGACAGACCGATTGTTTGGCAAGCAAGTCTTGTCTGTTTTTTGATATGGAGGACACAAATCAAATTAAACATGTTCCTGTGCTGTTTAAGACAGTTATGGAACGGTGCTAGAAATGCCGCTCAATGTCTACATAAGAACCTCCATCATGGATATATTTGACACCAGATTATCAACATGGGGATTTTTTCTATGTCATTTTGCTCCTTAGTGGAGACACAGCCAAACAGGGTGAGTCCACAGGTCTTTAACACTCCATACAGGTTACCTCAGATCTCCCCCACATCTGGTGAGCATAACAACCTCTGCCTTTCTGACATGGGATCTCCAGGTGGAAATACAGCCACATACAGCCCACAGCCTTGCAGGTATGAATGGAGACGGAGTAGCTGTTACAATTCCAGACTTGAGTTCAGCTCGAGTCTTCACTCAAGCCTCCTCCATCTGCCTTTGCAGCAAAGATGCATGGATTTGTGGGTAACTCAAGTACATACCAAACCTATAGATCTTGTGCAATGTGAATGAAATCAAACAGGCCTGTGCAAGAGCTAATATTAGCTGGGTCTCAACTACTCAATACTTCAATAATAATCCGTTTTAAAAGCAGTGTTTTCATTTAAACACGCAACATAAATAAAACGTCAGCTAATGTTACTAGAAGACAAAAATGTGATTTCCATAACTTCAAAAATCTCAAGCACTTAAAAGCCATAAAATGCATGTCTAAAGACATCAGTTCTCACAAAAAACACATTTTTCAAAGCTATAAAAAGCACATATTTCATCACAACAGTAATGGTATTCGCACACAATTTTGTCAAAACTCAACACTACATATTTTCTTTGCTGTGAAACACAAGCAAACTCTTTCTCAAGAAGCAGCAATTATCAGCACTTTCTGAAAAATCATTGGTCAGAGGATATCACATCTCTAAAAGCAACTTGTTAAATCTACTGATCAGAACTGAAGTTGTAAGTCAACAGTAATGGTCTTATGTCTGAAGGATATGTTTAAGCAGCATGAAGTTAGAGGTCCTGCATTTGATCTCCTATGTTTGTTTTCTGTAAGTGACATAATAGGGACCACACTGGCACTTTAGCAGCTATAATTGTTTGGTTTGGAATTATTAACCTACCCCAACTTGGTTCCAATTCAAAGCTGTTGTGGAATTTGTTTCACCTTTCCTTTTCGACCCCCAGAAGAGCAAGATATTTCTTCTTTACACCTAGCTGCCAAGATCCAAATTTGTAGTTTCCCTGGTAACAGCTGGTGATGTCATAAATTTACTAAGTGGCACAGGGAGACGCTATGCTCTGTGCAGCCGTGGAAGTCTGGAGGAGAACAGCTAGCTGGCTCTCTGCTCGGCTGCCAACACCATTCACCTTCTCTGCCTGCCCAGCTCTGTAGACACTATCTGGATCATTTTGGAGAGTTCCCCAGAAAGCTTGAATCTTTCTTGGCAATGGGAGTGGAAGGTGTAGAAATATCTGCTCTTATTTCTAGGGTCTCAATCTTGAGTGTTTTGTGAGCTCAGTACGCTGAGAATTGTTTTTTTTCTAAGCAAGGTTTGTATCTGAAATGACACTGAGTTTTTTGTTTGTCACCAGTGTAGCTGTCAACCTGCTCAGAACTGGCAGCAAGCTCTGCTTCCACACACATCGTTGTTGCTAACAGAGACTGGTGAGCTCCTCTGGAGGTCAATGCCCATAGCAGAGATTGGCAACTGGTTCCTGATCAGCCTGGGTTACTCTGCCCAGCGCTGTGTCATACAGGAATACGTTGGGAAATGGGGGAACAAAGAGAGCAGGTGTAACACCCTGATTTCTTACCTGGAGAATGACATCCAGAAAACGTGCATATTCCCAGCAGAATCCAAACACACACAAATGTACTACTCCACTGGAAGTTTCACTCTATTTCACAACAGAGTCACCTGGAAACATTATAGCATATGCATGAGAGAAAAAAAACTTTCCCATCATTAAACACTAGGAGATAAAAGGAACAATCACAGAATTAGATGCATAAAAATTCTATTGTTTGTGTGCTGCAGTCACTTCTTAGCTTATACAGGCAATGGAACTGGCATTCCAGTCCTGAGATATGGCTCAGAACTACACTGAAAAGAAACAGGTCTGCGTATTATTCTTCCAGATTAAGCAAAAAGCTATTTATTCTAATTCAGGGCGTTTCTCCTTGAGGAAGAGGCCAAGGGAAGAGGAAGAGTTAGGTACGTTACAGAGCTATCAGCATGATTTGAATCTGATTTATCTAACGATTTCAAAGCAAGATGCTCCTTGACACAGTCCCTTGTCATGCTTCAACTGGATACTTTGAAGAAGACAGAAAGTAAGGTAATTCTGTACATAATGAACATAAAGGAGGCAGTTGGACAAGCATATTTCCCCAGGACTGAGAGACAAAAGAGTTTTTATATTTTTCAAGGTCTGTACTCCTGGTAGGCTAAAAACAAGTCTACCAGAAGCAGATACAGAATTTCTGCGGAAGTTTCATTAGCACTCTACAGAGATAATTTGTCTCTCTAGTTTTATGCCTGCTTTGTATTTCTGATATACCTAGAATGAGGAAACACCTGTGCACCACATTGCAGTGCCATATGGCTCAGATACCATAAGCAAACGCAGCTCAGGTGGCTGTACATAGCTGTGTGACCTTTAACCTATACCTGTCATCCAAGGCTTTACTATGGGAGATCATTGGATAATTGTCCCTGATGTCATTTTCAGAGTCAATGCAATTCACAACACAGAACCCATTGCCCATCTCCAGACCAAGGACAGAAGTTTCACTGGTGACCCCAGCTCAGCCAGACAACAAGAGTTACAGGAAAAAGAAAGAGACGTAGATGAGCAGCAAGATAATGAGAGCTTTTCCCTCTCCATTTCATTGTTCAGATCCAGCTTTGACGACTGGTGGCAGACTAGTTTCTCACAAACTCCTGTCATAGGGGACATCTCAGGAAAGATCAAAGAACTGCACCTACTGAGAAATACTGTTCTTGTCTACATTGGCTATTCCTTTAAGTTTGGCCTAAAGCTTTTTGGAAAGGCTCTCCATCTGACAGCTGGTGCCTCTTCTTTACCTCTTCCTTCTTCCCCTCAACTCTCCAAATAACGAGTTTGCTTGGGATTCCATCAGCACCAAAAATTAATAAAGTAAAATTACTTTGAGAGATAAGACCCCTGTAATTTCCCCTTTTTTTTATATGGCTTTAGCCTAGAGCTAAGGTCTTGCATGAAACAAAAGAAAAACAAAACAGAACAAAAAAAACCCACAAAACCCAAAGTCCCTAGACAAATAAGAGGAATTCAGAGCTCAGCAATGAACTCTACAGCACTCCCTAGAAAAGATGCCTAGGAAGAATATTACCGCTAGAAAAGCAATCATCTTCACTACTGGTGCACAGTGAAGAAAAGAAAGCCCTAGGCTGAAATTGGTATCAAGTTTATTTTATTAATTTCTGTTATTAAATCATAAAGCCTTTGAAATGATTAAGAGGCCAAACTGGGCGGCTGAGACCAATTATTCAGGCAAACATACTATGGGAGAGGAGACCTCTCCTGAATATTAGCAAGAAACACGGGGAACTGCCCAGCTTTGGTCTCACTGGGGATATGGAATTATTGTTGGTATTTTAGCATTTTCAGCAGTAATGGCTAATGGACATCTCTAAACAGAAAGCAATTAAGGTTTTAAGGGCCCACCAAAACTTCTTGTTAGCTTCTATAATAAACATCAGAGTACCTGGACCTTAGACCCAAGAGTCAAATAAATAAATGATTTCATTTACTATAAGAAAGGGTAAATTGTATCTGCTAATAGAGCATTAAGAGCAATAAAGCATGAAGTGCATCACCATGCTAGGCTTAGAACTAGGTAATGGCATATTTTAACATCAAGTGTCCTTACAAGAGGTTAAGGAAGTCAGATTGTGTTTTTCAAAATAATTGTCGAATTAATCTTTAACAATCTGACACTGGTGACATTGGAATGCAAGAATAAGGGGTCACATAACACTAAATAGCTGACTAAGGCATATTAGTTATAGCATAAGATGTGTAAGCAATGCATAAAATCTACAAATGTGTATTTTAAGTTTTAAAGATGATACTGGCATGCCTAATGGTTTACATGGAAGACAAGCTATTTTTCTAAGATCTCTGTAACCAGTTTATCCTTCCTGCTTCCACCAAGCACAGGAGATTTTAATTATAAGACAGTTAAGAGTGTTATCCTTCAGAAGATGACGCAGAATACTTGCATGATTTTAGTATAAACTTAAACCCTGTGGCTTTTCTTGTGCAAACTACAAGATTTCCAATAATAATTGTAATTGATGTCTTGTGGCTTTTTAGAAGAACAAGCCTATCTAAAATACCAGATATTAAACTGCGCTGTCTTCACCTTTATGTAACAGGTAACAGCTTGATAGATGGGGCTGAAAAAAGGGAGTCCACTTCTTTATCAGCTGCAATATTTGCAGAATGTGCAGAACACAAATATGTTCTCCAATGGCCACAGAGCTGCCAACAGTATTTTTACCTTGGTGGCCACTTGTTGTTTACTGTTCTGAACGAGAGAGGTTTTAAAGCTTCATTAGTACTCAACAAAAAGGAGAACATCCTTCTGTCCCAAATAAGAAGAGAAGTGGATGGAAGCCCACTGAAAAACACCATCTTGGAGAAGTTCTGAATTGGTCTCTTAAGGTTTCTGAAGCTGAGAGATGCTTCAGATACCCTCTAAACCAAGGGATAACTGCCAGATGTACTTAAAGTTTGAGTTTCCTCATTTTTGTGTTTTTCTTTAGTAAGCAGTGCCCCTATCTTTGTAATCCAGAACTTAACTCTTTGCTTTGCTAGCATAAACTGATTTTCTTCATGCATTGTGCCTGGTATGAAGACTGATACCAGCACAACATATCCCGCTCTCCAGAAGCAGCTATTCCATACAAAGAGGTCCCATTTGCAGAGACAAATGCGGGGATATGAATGGAAATCTGTTCCTGAAGAGGTAGTGGTTGAAGTGACACCATTCCCATTGGGAGCCTCATATCATCACGAGATCTTTACTCAAAAGAGACTTTGCGGTCACTCTTTTATGAGCCTGTCTCCCATCTTTCATTTCTGTCATGTATGACAATTCTTGACACTTTGAGATTATTCCATCAGGCATACAATTACCCCCTTGTCTATGGACATGCACGTGCATTCAACAGCTTAAAGAGCTTCAAAGCCCTTATCTTGCAAAGAACCCCAAGTCCTGTTACGTAGATCAATAGCCAAGTTCACATAGGCAGGCAAGGGGAGGATCTCCATCCCTCAGTGATCTATAAGGAAGAAAGGACCTTTGCTGTAAATCTCACTCCTACTCTCTCTCTCTCTCTCTTAAAATGGCTTTAGCCAGGGGCAACTCTAAATGCATTGTAATGTTTTGACCTCAAAAAAAGACTCAATACTGCAATGCCAATCCATTCATGAGCTCACACAGCAACTGAGCAAGTTCTAGCTCATGACGCAGTTACAAAGAGATGCTGACTAAAGACAGCATAATTCCTAACACAAACATTTCTTCTTTATTGTGCTCCCAGCAGTGGTATCCACATCCAACAGAGAAGCTTTCAGAGCATCTGACAGCTGGATCTCCGAGTAAGCATACTTCTCACTTCTGTCCAATATTGCATTTCAGTATGATCACATTGTATAAACTCTGCTGAGATCTGAGATCAACACTGTAACCCCCCCAAAACGAAACTGAGCCAATCACATTAAACACTACATCTCATTTCTTATATACCTGTCAATGAAAGCCACACAATTGCAGGTACCTATGCTCCAAAGCAGTAGATACACACTGAAGATGTGGGGGGGGTCTAGAGTCATTGGCACCAGTGAG
Source organism: Fulmarus glacialis (assembly GCF_000690835.1). Lineage (NCBI taxonomy): Eukaryota > Metazoa > Chordata > Aves > Procellariiformes > Procellariidae > Fulmarus > Fulmarus glacialis. Next base: position 224 of record NW_009235010.1, on the reverse strand, counting down.
CAGATTCAGTTGCTCTCGGTGCTGCATTACAGAAGCTAACCTTGAAGAATATCTGATACTTATAATGAAGACATTAGTCAGGGAAATTTTTAAACAACCAAAAATCAAGATACAGTTAAACCTCACTAATTCCCATTTGTGTCTGGGAAACTTAATTTTGTTAATTAGCAAATAACAACTGAGTTGCAATGGGAGCCTGTACTCTACCATGTAGATAATATATT
>NW_009235009.1:37369-43944 GCF_000690835.1 Fulmarus glacialis | reverse complement strand
TCTTTTCCAACATAAATGATTCTATGATTGTATTCTATAAAGCCTCAGGAGGAAGGATGAGGGGTCGGGGGCCCAAGTGGTGTTCTTGTTAATCCTTACAGTGACAGGGGAGCAGACACAACTGGCAGATCAGTGTCTGACTGCACAGCTGGGATCACTAGCAAGGATTCAGCTTCCTTCACCATGTTGTTTTGTCTGACTATGATGAAGGACTACTGAGAAGGGAGAGGACCCATTGGACCAAGAGAGAGAGAAGAATTTTGTGGCCTTGTTTTTTGAACTACTGAGGTGTTTAAACTATATTCACCAGGGAACAGGGGCTGAAGTCCAGAGATGAAAGAGAAGCTGCAAACAGAGGAGATGTGCAAGGGAGAAGACACCCAGTGGGGAAATTCATTCAGAGGCTTTCTTCTACTGCTTGTACAGAGCTCATGTGCAAAGCCTGGACAACAGAAAGACCCACAAGTCCAGGCGCAGTGGCAGGGCTACAATAGGACTGGGATGGTGGTAACATGGTGGAACGCTGCACCTACAATTGGAGCATGGTTCTGGATGAGCACAGGCTGATCAGGAAAGACAGGCAGGTAAGAAGAGGGGAAGCAGTCACACTCTGTGCTAAGGAGCTCTTTCACTGCGTAGATCTCCAGTATGAAACTGGAAGTGAGCCTCTAGCTCAGGGAAAGGAACACTTGGGATGCTGAAGTGGTATCTGTTGCCATTTCCTTTAGAAACCAGACGGCTGTCCTGGGCACCCTTCTCCTTCACGGCAGCTTCCCGGGGCATCATGCCTGGTGATCCCACAGAGCCTGAAGTCCCAACTCTGCTGCTCACCTTCCAGCCTTCCTCTGGACTCCAACCTCCAACATCTCATGGTTGTTGCCGGAGAGGCTGCCCCGGGTGACCAGCGCTGCCACCAGCTCTTCCCTTCTTGTGAGCAGCAACTCAGGCTGGCAAAGAGAAGGCTAAGGGACACTGTAATGACAGCCTACTTGGAGGTCAATTACGGAGATGATGACCAAATCCCTCTTAGTATTGTGAGACAGATAATATGACCAAGGGCAATAGGCACAATTTGCTGGTCAGAACAATCAAGTTGGGCGTTAGGAAAAACTTAATAGAAAGGTAGTGCAGTACTGGGTCAGGCTGTCCAAAGAGGTGGTGATATCTCTGGCCTTCTGGACTAAGCTGGACAAAACCATAACAGAGCTGATCTGGCACTAGCAGCACTCCTGCTCTGAGCAGGAGGCTGGGCTAGGTGGCCGCAAAGGCTTCTTTCCATCCAACGTTTCTGTGGCTCTGCAATTCCTCTCCCCTTATTTGTTTTCCTGTCTGGGAAGCTAACCTGCTAGGTCAAGATCTAGCCTTTAGGGTGCCTGAGAGAGGTTTTGCCGAAAAGTCACCAGGCCAGATCTGTCAGGGGAGGATAGGTTGTCATTGTCAGTGTTCTTGGGGAAGAGGGAAGAGTAATGATGCATTTATTTTTCTATTAAAGTATCCACCTGCCTAGCATTAACTTGCATGTTACACATTTGTACAGACAGTGAGAACTGTGCTTTAGGAAGCAGCAAACAGACTGTTTGACAACCCTAATGCATTCTGGCTTTCTCAGGACCCTTGATTCTTAGGCTTCAGCAACACGTTAAATGTTGCTGTGTTGTGGTCTCTGGATGGGTTGATCAACAAGGTTGTTCAACAGGGCCAACTGCAATGTCCTGCACCTGGGTCAGGGCAATCCCCAATATCAATACAGACTGGGGAGTGAATGGATTGAAATCAGCCCTGCTGAGAAGGACTTGGGGATACTGGTGGATGAAAAATCAGATATGAGCCAGCAGTGTGCGATTGTAGCCCAGAAAGCCAACCGTATCCTGGGCTGCATCAAAAGAAGCGTGGCCAGCAGGTGGAGGGAGGTGATTCTCCCCCTCTACTCTGCTCTCATGAGACCCCACCTGGAGTGCTGCATCCAGCTCTGGGGTCCTCAGCGCAGGAAAGACATGGACTTGTTAGAGTGGGTCCAGAGAAGGGCCACAAAAATGGTCAGAGGGCTGGAACACCTCTCCTATGAGGAAAGGCTGAAAGAGTTGGGGTTGTCCAGCCTGGAGAAAAGAAGGCTCTGGAAAAACCTTATTGCGGCCCTTCAATATATAAAGGTGAGCTTATAAGAAAGACAGAGAGAGACTTTTTACCAAGGCCTGTAGTGACAGGACAAGGGGTAATGGTTTTGAAATGAAAGAGGGTAAGTTTAGATTAGACATAAGGAAGAAATTTTTTACAAAGAGGATGGTGAGCCACTGGAACAGGTTGCCCAGTGAAGTTGTGGATATCCCATCATTGGAAGTGTTCAAGTTCAGGTTGGAGAGGGCTTTGAGCAACCTGATCTAGTTGAAGATGTCCCTGCCCACGGCAGGGGGGTTGGACTAGATGATCTGTAATGGTCCCTTCCAACCCAAGCCATTCTGTGATTCTATGAGTCTATGATTTCCCAAGTGAGATCACAGCCTTTTAGTAAGGGAGCTATGTTTTGCATTGAACACGTTTACAGCATAGGAATAAATGAGACGTAAATAAACAAAGCAACTACCTTTTTGCTTTGATCAAGAAAAAAAATTCCATCTACCATGACAGAAATAAGAATCTTGAGCCAATAAAAAGGGGATTTCTGTCATGGAAAAGATAATCTTTTTTTTCTTTCAAACTAAATTGAGCTCTAAAGCCAGCAGTTATCACAAAAGATTCCCTCCTTCAAAAAATTACTTTGAATTACTCCAAATTTTCAGCTCAATAAACACCATTTTGAACCTCTTTTTTGTAGAAAAACGAAGTGTTTTTTGAAGTGATAATTTTTTCACTCTGAAAACTTTTTTCTCCAAAAATAACTCCAAACAGCAATCCACTGAAATCTGTATCAATTTAAGAAATACATTTCACTAGCGCACTCTTCTTTTTAGAGACAGCTGTTCAACAAATGTTTTTCAACAGCTCTCATGGAATCTAAATGGGGAGTTATGAGGAAATATGTTTCGTCTTTATGTTACAATCAGGACAGTTTAATTGTTAGAAAGCTTTAGCTACAACATGTATGTCATCTCCATCAGGAGACAGAAGTTGAGGTACCCTACCCTCCCTGTTTTATGTGGTCACTAAAACAACATAAAAGTGGCCAAATTCAATTAGAGACAGATCTTGTGCAATATGATAAAGCTTATGCACAGAGCTCTTCTTTCTTCCCCAAATGTACTCAGAAGCTACACCCTAATCTTTTAAAATATATAAATATATGGCTATTAAATGCAGTGGTAACCACTTGCAAGAGTAAATCTACTTCTTTAACGCTCATCTTCCCCTTTCGTGTCAATATGGGAGAGTAAGAGTGGAGTGCACGTCTCCTCAGGGAGAGGAATCTTTTTAAATAAAGTTCACCAAGACTTTTACAAGGCTATAATTAAAACATATTTTTAAAGAATATTTATTTTGCACCTTCTGTTCATGATCTGTTAGTTCTGTACTGCACTCTGAGATCAAAATGCAACATAAGCAGAAAGATTTACCACAGTCCTTTCCACCTCAGTGAAAGATGCCTGTCTCTCTCTTTTATTTCCCAGCCATTACCATTTCAGCAGAGTGCCTTTATGGGATAATCAAAAGAAAACATCCCGGAAATTTCTGACATAACTTCACTTTTTTTTTTCCCCTCCATCTCAAACAAGGGCCAGATGCACACTCTGAGACTGAGTCATAGTGAGGGGCTTTTTGGTTATTTAATTACAGTTTTTAATTAATGTGAGAAAGCTTAACTGATCCTAAATAGTGGTAGCAGTTGACAACTTACAAGAGCACTCCATGCCCACAGAAAAGCTAATGCTGCAAGGAAAGCACAGGCAATCAACACTAGTTTGTAGTTAGTTACATTTCAAAGAAATAGTTTTTCCAAGTGTCTTTGTGCATGGGGGATTACAATCATCTTTGAAGTTTAAATCATTTTTAAGATCTGGCTAGGGGCAAATTAGATAAGAAGGTGGCTGTGCAATTAAATTAGTACTTTGGAAAGCTCATATGGTTATAAGATCCAAATACTTACCCTGATAAAATGCTGTCAACGCTTTAAAGAGGTGTACCGACTTATTTTTTACCTATAAATTTTGTTGCTGACAGATTTGGTAGGTGCATGATTCAGCGCTGAACACTGGTGACGTGATTCATCCAGGTTTCTGAACAGCTGTCCGAGAGGAAGGCTCCAGTGAAGACTCCAGCACTGCGAATCGACTTCCACAGGACTTGGCCACCCTCACAGTACAGCTTGGAGAGCCTTGCTGAGCCGAGGCTTGGTGCTGTTTTCCAGCTCAGCCCACTGAAACGGGGACCCAGAACATCTGCTTGAGGTGGTGCCAGACCCACCGAGCCCCACACGTGACCACAAGGCTCATTTCTGCTCTCCCCTTCACACCCACCGGCCAGGGCCTCTGAGCGGCTGCGCCGGTGCCCGGCTTCCCCGGGCAGGGGGGCTGCCCTGCAGCCGGGGACAGGCCCCGCGCAGAGACAGATGCTCTAGCAACAGCCTCGCCCACGGCACACGGTTTCCCCGTGCCATCTTCCGTCACGTTGTCTGGCACGCTCATCACGGGCCTTCGTCACCTGATTAAATGCCTGCCCCCATCACTGAGCCCGGTGCAGGATTCCTGCACAGGACTTCGCTAGCTCCAGGGGTCTGTTGTGACGGACTGTCAGATCCTGTCTGCATCTCCTTTTAGATTACGTGGGTTTGGACTGTCAATCACTCTCGCTGACAAAGAAATCAATTCTCTCCACAGAGCCAAGCGGTTTTTTACAATGCGTTCTGAATCATATCAACCAGATGCCTTTTTAAAGCTGCATTTGTGACCAAGACTTGGTAAAAGAAAGGGAGTTGCAAACTAAAGTATATCTTAATCTTTAAACCTCTTGAAAAGTCAGCTAACTGTATGGAGCAATGGTAGGCAAATGAAAAGGGGGTGTTATTTCAGCCTGTGTATATAAATCTTCATTTCAGTGAAAAACTCCAACAAAAGTAGTCTCATTTCTTAAGGAAAAAAAAAGTCTCATCTGTGTTTGCAAGAAGAAGGAGCCAAAGCTTTGTGTAGACTCCTTTCACACAACCTTCGGGAGCTGAGCCCCGTTTGTTTGAGCAGCAAGTGTTCAAAGTGATTCACTGTGATTCACTCCAAGAGAAGTTAGATGCCTGTGTTCTTTTGAAAAGCCTATTATGTGATAGTTTGCCTCTTTGGATGCCTGAGCGTTACTAGCAGTCTGCCCTGGTTTGCCTGTCATGTACACGCGGTTAAGGTGAGGAATTATCACCATTTTCTAGACCTGGAAATGGAGATGCACAAAAGTTGAATTGTTTACTCAGGGAAGCACACAGGAACAGTCCCGCTGGGTTACAGCAAAGATCCACTCCACCCAGGAGACTGTCCTGAACGGTGTCAGCAATGGAGGCTTAGGACAAGGCTGTAAGTAATGTGTCTTGAGTCGTATTTCCCCTGTTTTGCCTTCACAGCTCCTAGCAACTCTTAGCGTAGGGCCTCTTTGAGACAGAGTTGCATCCAGTGGGCCATGTTCAACAGCCATCAGCAGAGAAGTGAGCTGTTGGCTGAGAACGGAGCAGATCGAAATTTTTAGCCTCCTGCCATGTAGGCTGGATCCTTGTAAAGGATGTCTAAAGCCTGGAATCAAGTTCACCTTAAGATTGAAATCTCCTGAAGGTGAAAGCGTGAAACAATTGTCCCCTGAGAAGTTGGAGACAGAACTCAGCCTGGCTTCAGGGACACAAGGTTTTCACATGGACTCTCTCAGAGAATTTAAATTTTCCTTCTGGAACCTGGATCTATCGAGGTGAACAGAAGTATTACAAAACCCCACAGAGCCAGCTGTGCAGTTAAGTTTGTTATCTATGAGGCAGAGCAATGTGAATCACTTATCACCATCATTACATTCAACATGCTCCATAAGAGGAATCACTGAGAGCTTTCAAGAGCACTTCAAGGTTTGCTTTGCTGCAGTATTTATTGCAGAGGACTGCATTTTCCATTGTAATGTACTGCTTCAGAATGAATCCCTACAAGGTAAAAATTTCTTAAGCTATTGTGGTATTATAATTTTAATAAATATTTTCCTTGTTGGTCACAAATTTCCCTAGTACTCTGTGCAAGCGAAGCAAGGAAGGAGTGGCTGCAAGCAACGTCAGCTGACAACTAACAACTGAAAGAATCAATGAATTCACCTGCCAGGCATCACTCACTCATCAGGTTGGCTTTCATTTACCTAAAACACCCACTAGTGATTAACAGTACTTTACTTGCCCACTAAAAAGAAAAAGCACACTTCTGAGAAATTAGCTGTATTACACCTTGCAGGATGTTTGTGGCGGAGGGAGGGGTAGGTTTTGTAGCTCGTTCCAAGAAAACCAATGCCTTCGCTTAAAGAAAAAAGTCAGAAAAGCACAGGGTGAGAAACAGAGGACAAGTGGGAATGGCACTGCAGCAGCACAGCTCCTTGGAAGCTGGACAAGGCTACAGGAGCATCTCTGGTTTAGCAAGTCA
>NW_009235009.1:6432-37332 GCF_000690835.1 Fulmarus glacialis | reverse complement strand
GAATTAATGGACGCCCAAAATCCTGAAGGAGGAGAAATATTTCTGAACTAAAAACTCTTTTGCTCAGCTTTTTCTTTTTGCTGAAGCAAAAAATCACAGAGTTGAAAATCAGTGAAAAGCTGATCCAACAGCTTATGCAAGTGAGTTTCTTGCCAAAAGAAGGAATGCTGGAACAAATGAATAACTTAAGGAAAAATGGGAATACAGTGGTAACATCTAAAATGATTTAACAATGTGTCTGAGCCCATTAAAAATATGGTATTTTTTACTAGACTAGAGAACTGAAACATGTATTTATATTTCAAAATAAAAAGGAAAACCTAAATGTCATCTTGGCAATTATTAAGCAGTTACATTTATTTCAAAAGAAACAAAAAAAAAAAAAATTAAAGGTTATGTTTATACAGTATCATGTAAAGATGCCCAGACTAGCCCTTAACACTGGATGTTGGAGAAGGGTATTGCCAAGCGAGCAAGGAGACTATCGATGCAAATATAACCTGCTGCTGCTTAGGAAGGGTAGTGAACCAAGGCAGGGTCATGCTGTGATGACCAGGTCCCTTCTAGAATCAGAATTAGCTTGTAGAGAACTGGTGTGAAAATTTCTGGGTGGCACCGCCCTTTGCTCTGTAACCCCGAAGGATGCTATGTTCGCGTAGACATTTTATCCAAACCTCTTTCTGGTTTATAGAGGTTTTCAAGCAGTCTTCTAGACCTTGTGTTTCGTTTTCCCTCTTTGCCATTACATTCCTCCTTTATTCAACGTTGAAGGGGGATAATGCAACTGATGCCTGTGCAAGCTAAAAAACTTTGGCTATTTAAAAAACAAGCAAATAGAAAAAGTAGCAAGTGAATGTTTTTGGGCTCTTGTGACGATCCACACCGCTCATAAACTGCGTGTCTGCAGTTCCTGTGGGAGTACTGGCCAGGAAGCCAACTCCATTTTGGTTATGCAGACCTTCACCTTGACAGATGTCCTTTCATCTCCATCTTCAATGTAAATTCCCAAGGGCTGCTAGAACAAACCTAAAAATAGAGACTCACTAAGGGAATTGGCTCCTTCATAAAAACGTAAACATCTTGTACAACACAACAGGAGGGGATTGATTTGACTGATCACTTTGCAGCTCTCCTTGGCAACGAAGCTACCTGGCCGGGGTCTCCATCCCTTGGGGAGTCTGATCAGGGTGTCACGTACCAGTCACACTGTGCTGAGATCTGCTGGAAGATGCTTGGGTGCAAAAGAAGGTTTTGACAGTGAAAAGACTGTTGAAATGAAGCTGCTTTAGACAAAGGACAATACAAGAGGTAGAAACAGGTGGATGAGCTAAGGGAGAACAACGAAAAGCTAAATTTGACACACATGTGCGTAAAATTTTTATAATATCTCTGTGACAGACAGCCATCATTTTTCAATGTACTCCATGACTAGTCTTTGCACAGAGATTTGCCCTTTCTTGCTCTTTCTTTTCGTTCTGAGATCCTAACAAGCAAAAACGCTGTTTGCTATAATCTCATCTCTACCCCTCCTATGACTCCACTTGTCTTAGCCCCAAAAACTAAAGTCCCAAGATACCTTGGTTAGAGGCTGGAGGAGGAGCAGCAATCATGGTAAGACTCAAGGCTAATTATCCTGATTAGACCAATGTATTTCCCCTCCTGCTGGTCCTGAGGTCCTCTGAAAGCCACCAGCAGATGTAGAAAACCTCACCCACAACCTCCCTGTGCAGCAGCCCTTCCTCCTTTTCTCAAGCATAACCACAGGCAAATAGCTAACATCTAGCCACAAATTTTTGCTCGCATCCAACTTCAAGATATTTGAAAAACAGAGAAAAGTGATTTAGATAGATTTGATTTCTACAATAAAGAAAAAAAAAATCATTTATCTAGATGTACAGGACTTACCTCATTCACTCTGACCAAAAGCCACCTTGTTCACTGTCTCCAAAGCATAAGGATGTATTTCCTTTTGGAAGTGTTGTAGAAATACTGCTCAGGCATATCTCCAGCTTCTTCCTTTTCTCGCTTTTCACAGTTAACCTCATTCATAACTGGCAATACTAGTTTCCCCTTTGGAGGTGGCAGTTAGTGTAATTGCTGGAAAAAATAAAAACAGCCCTGGAAAGTATGGCCCGAGGAGCCAACATTGAAAGTCACAGACATGACAGAAAGGCAAGGCAGGTCATGCTTTTGGAGGAAAGTCAAAAAACAGTGGGTTTTCGTGAACTGTAGAAAACATACCTACCAGCTGAGGACATGTTGTATGGTAGGGAGTAATCAATAACGTGCCGGATGTGTTTGTCCTCCAAGTCATATTTCCTTTTGTGCACTTTCCTTCTGTTTGTGGCAGTGTGTAGACTGCTACAGGCTATTTGAATGTTTTCTTCTTGCGTCTTCCTATTTCCACAAGATCATTTCAGCAGAGGCATTTCCACTCTCAGCAAAAGCAAACTGTTCCTGTTTGTATCAGGCAAACCAGATGGAGAAAACAAATCATTAATTTATGACTTAGAAGATATGTTTTTATGACAGGACTTTGTAACACCCTACACTTCTTTTTAAATTTAATTTTTCATGACATTTACGAGCAGATAGGAAAATAAAATTAGAAATAGGAGATTCCTCACAGTGGCAGCGTGCTGTCCTCAATCCTCAGGCTGCAATTACAGATCCTCTGCTGCCAGTAGCAGCCACAGGGGAAGCTGCCTCGCCTCCCAGTACCAGCCACAGGTGAAGCTGTTCCTGCTCCCCCATACTCTCAGTACCCTGACACTGGTGGGTGCAAGGGATCGGGGCTGCCTGGTGGGGAAGGAGGGGCAGGGACGGGCATTTGGGGACAGCAACACCTTTACTCAGCTGAGCAGCAGCAGAGCCGTGTGCCTGGCCGCAGCCTCGACCAGCAGGGATCCGTCTGCTCCCGAAATCCCATCTCTTCTTTGGTTCAGGATGGTATCGGACAGCAGGTGACCTTTCCTTCCCCATGCTGCTCTGCCAGCCTCGATGGAGGAGAGGCACTAGTTTTATCAGCGTGACATAAACATGCCTGACTGTTTCCAGCATTTGGCAACGCTTGGGAAGGGAGCCAGGATTTTCACCCTCCTGTGCACCAGTCGTGTTTTGTGCTTCACACAGATACACCCGCGGCGTCCTGCACACGAGTGTGTGCACACCTCTTGCTAGCAGGGGTCTGCGAGCGAGTATTTGGGGTGACTGCCAAGCACCCTGGGCTGTGGGAGGGGTCCCATTAGCCTGCGACAGCTCCGCAGGCGTAGGATCGCTCCCTTGCAAATAGTCCAGGATCTTACACTTGCGAGATTTCCCAGCGGCCAGGGGAGGAGAGGCCTGATGAGAAATATTGCTTGTCATGCTTTAACAAGGCGGAGAGCATCCCCATCTCCGCTGTTGAATAATTCCTATAGCAAAAGAAAGCGTGTGCTTTCTTTCTCTGCTCCCACAACTCCTCCAATAGCTTCACAAAGCAAATGATTTGTGTATCTCCAAGTGCTTTGGATAGCCCTTCTTGGGTTTTTTATGGACCTCTGTGCATCACGCTTATTAATCACCCAATTCATTGATAATGCTGACACAGAGTCAAGGTTATGAAAGTAAGCACGCTTTGGAAACTGGATTTGATTATTGGTTTTGTTTGTAAAGCTGCTCAGATTGTGGGAACAGTGACAGGCACTAAGAGGGCATTTTAATTTTTTTAAGTCAGATGAAGTGGCTGCTGCTTTGAGTTAATTGCCAACTCTATTTTTCAGCACTAAACAGAAAACAAATTCTATTCTATTGCCCGTAATGAGCCCATTCCAATTAGGGTAATTACCATGGGATAATTGTAGACTACCTATGGTTAATTAGGGCTCCACTGTGTGTTTACAATACTCCAGGGGTGTAAATATTTTATGATAACCACTGCTTCATACGTTGTTACCACTTAATTTAATATATTACATCATTGTTATTGGGAGGGTGGGAGAGAAAAAGAGGCAAAACCTTGAAACACGATGGCAAAAGCTGCGACGGGCTCTTTCCCCAGTAGTCAACCACCCTGCCAGATAATGTCATTATGCTGAAAGATTCCCTTTTTTAGGTCATCTTATGTTCACTCAGCAGGAAAAACAAGTGCACCGTCACCAGCGCTGGGCTTTGAACTTCTGAGCTTGATGACGAGAAGAAAAGCAAAGGGTTCTGGGAGATGGCGCTGGTCCCAAGCCTCCCCGTGCAGCCCTGTTTCTCTGGGGCACCGTGCTGGTGGGACAGCGGGCACCCGCCTCTTCGCTCCGCTGAGAAACGCTTCGTGAAACACAGGTAATCTTATCGGGGTGAAACAGAGAAAGAATGATAAATTTCTCCAAGTTTTACTTGGTATGAAATGTTGTTGGCTGGTCTCCTTGGAAATGTGAGTATTTTTCATTTAGTCATTATTTCATCGAAAATGTGACATCATGAGCAGGAAGAGAGAGCAAAAGCGAGCGTTCGACTTCTGGAGAAAGGCACAGGAAATTCTATCTGCAATCAGAACTGAGATCGGGAATATAAAACCCACAGAAAGCCCTCGATTTGCTAACTGGCCCCTCAAAAAATTGTCCTATGTGCAGAAATTAGCATTTAATAGAACAAAGAAGGTTCCCCAAAGCATGTCCATGTGTGGGGTGTGAGCAAGTGATTTAGTTTGCCAGTTGTGTAGTGTAACTCTTGATCTCTTAAAGCCTTTCCCTAAACATTCGGAAGTTCAGAATCCCCATCCCAGACAACAGGGAAATTTTAAAAAATCCATTTCTTCCTCTTCATTATACAAGAAAATACCCATGTCTAATATGGTTTTGGTGTGAGCGTTCACTGAGTTTCCAGCTTTATCAGTACTTTATGATAAAATAATCTCATTCATCTGTAAAGAAAAAAGTTCAGTCAAAATCTTAGTGTATAACCTTTCTCACAAAACAGCCCTAACCACAGCAGCTGAGTTAGTAACTCTCATTGCCAGTCTCCGTCAAGAAAACCTCCTATTCAAGAGACAACCAAGACAACCGCTGATTTTCTTCTCCACTTAAATTCTTCTATTCTCTGAAAAATACTACAACTAATTTGGAAAAGTTCTGCTCAAGTAGCTCTGGTGTTCTTCAGAAGGGAAAACTAGGTTTGCAGCACAACTGGTGAAAGCTTCTTTGTATGCCAACACTAACGGGCATTTTTGCTGCTGATCGTCTTCCATTGACTTCCAGCCAGGACAATAAATCAGACATGTATTATTATTAAATTCCTGAGTATAACTCAACAGTTAGATGAAATGATGAGAATTATAGACATCCATGAGAACAATAATGTTTTTTCACGCTATGCATCTAGCTGCTGGACTGGGGACAAACTGGGAAACTAAATGTGCTTCATCTGCCCCATTTTCTGTGGAAGCAGGAAGAGGGTGGGAGCGCTGTCAGGAATTCGTATCTTCTCTGGAGATGGCCCCAGTGCACTTCTTGACCCATAAGTATGGCAGTGATTTCAGGTCCCCTATTTAGACATAGCCTCTGGGTCTATCCCAAACATGAATCACTGTTGGTGACAAAAGCACAAGTCTGTGTGCATTCCCTAGCTTGTTACCACTCTCTTATCCCTCGTGAAGGATAATTTCAGAATTATTTCACAATCCCTAAATATAGTATAATCGTGCTTACAATTTCGGTGGTTATGAAGACATCTTCAAAAGCACGGAACCTTTTAAAGTGATACCAAACTGTCTGCCTGCATCTGCAAGCAGCCTGAGACAGCACTATTGACAGGTTTGTGGTGCCCAGTTCATCTTCGAAACACCAAATGATGACAATTTATATGAAAACTTTTTGTTACCTCTGAGTTATTGACGTTAACAAACTTTTAACTGATTTGGGGTTTTGCTCGTTTTCAAAAAACCTCCCGTATCAGACATTATAGATGCTTTCTAGCCAGCGTCCAAAACCTACAGCTCACCTTTGGCAACTTCACCAACAGAGTTAGGACTGTCTTCAAGAGAATTTAAGAGACACTAAAGATTGAAATTGGGATAGCATTAAAAAACTTTAAATCATGGACTGTACTGTATGTTTAAATTACTGTATGCATTCAGTATTCAAACCATGACAGAGTATCCACTGTGCAAGTTGTATTCCTCTGTTTTCCATTTAATTTAAAGAAAAAAAAATTTCAAAAAGAAGTCAGTTAATGTTGCTGCCAGCTTTCTATTGCACTTAATCCAGAGATCTCGCAGGTAATTACAATCTCATTTGCTTCCAGGACTTTACCGAAGGCCAGCTGAGACACTGGCGTTCTTGACTGCTTGCATATTGGGAAGAGGCAAGGGCAAAGAAATTGCAGTCGTTTAAGAAGCTTTGCCAAAGGTGGACAGGAGAGGAGCTAACCAGGGTTAAACGGCTATCCTTTGTGGAAAGAACATATTGCAGGAGAGGCGTGCTGCGGGAAGGCAGAGGTCAGGCAGAAGGGATCACGGCAGAGGCATCTCAGAAACTGGCTAGTAAATGAGACGGAGCCCCTGCGAGCAGATCCCTGCCATCGCCCCTCGCCTTCCCCGAGCGTCCCCGAGGCCTGCCGCGTTATCGGGAACATGCTGGTCTTCCGTGAAGTCCGGCAGCTCGGGAAACAGCCTGCCCATTTCTTTCTGTTTCCTTGTGGGTTCACACCTTGCACAAAATGTGGCTGTAAACTTCAGCTTCTGAAGGTATTGTATTAGACTGGCTGCAAACTGTAGCAACTGAGAGAAACGTGCTTTCTTTTCGGTGCCAACGAAAATGAACAGCTGCGTTAAACACTTACAGCTCCATCTTGAATAAGATTAACTAAAGTTACCTGACAGTCATGTTTTTCATTTCCACTCCTCATTAAAACTTCAACATTAGTCGTTTGCCAAAAGTAAAGTCTTATTTAAATATGCAGGTGATAAGTGATTTATTTCAAAGCTAAAACTAACGATTCTTACAAGAAAGCTGGAAGCTCATAGAGTAAAGATAAAATCCACCTGATCTAATCACATTTCCCTTTCTTGAACTCATCCTACTTTTTAATAGCTTTAATCACCTCTGAAGGAGAAAAATAATCAATCCACACACGTCTTTGGAGCAAAGCAGAACTATTTTTAGGTTGCACTTCGTGGCTAAAGCTATAACATATTGTTCTGCTCTGAGAAAGCACTCCATAAACGTGGCATGACACAGGTCTGCTTCAGCGAATTTATCGGCTGTTCATTTCTGAAAGAGCAGGAATAATCACAATGAATGAAACTTTTGGAGAGTGTACTTCCTTTAAAAATTATTTTATGGCTATACCAAAGATAAAGGCCAGTAAACAGTTGAGAAGTTAGTTATAATCTCAGGAGGATAACTGTTGTACACAGCCAATCCTCTTAAAAAATCAGGAGGAGGTAGATAATGGAATAACTGCCTTATGGATACACTTGTGAAGGACTTCTTCAAAAAATACAGGAAAACAAATCGCAGGAAGGAAATCTTTATACAGATATATAGTACAGAAATGCTGCACAAGAGATCTGGAAAACAGTCAGCTGTCATTACTAAGAAGCTATCAGATCTTAAGCCTAGCCAAATTCCTCTATAGAAGTGGGTCACAGGTGAACAGACTACACTTATTTAGGATATATAAAGGAGCAAGGGAGACAAGGAGAGCAAAAGTATGAGCCTGATCCTGTTTTTTTATTTCATCTCTGTGCTCAGAGCAATACTAGAATATAAATGCAGGGGGCAATATGGCTTTAAGGTAGCTTCTACTTCTATTTAAAGGCACTTTGAAAATAACAGAAAATGACAGACGCAGAGAAAACAGAAACTTAGCAAAAAGCAAGCCCCGTACTCTGTGCTCTCCCGGTCCGTGTAAGCCAGGCAGGTGGCTGTACCAATCCATCGGGACTGAGCGCTAACTATTACCTCTCCCTGCTCAGGCTGTGGTTCCTTTGGATGTGCCCAGGAGCAGCCAGTTCTTCACAATAAGTTTCCAATTCATATCTGACTCTCTCTAGCACCATTTTCAGCCGCCTCTGACAGCCATGCTCTGGAGGCTTTAAACCTCCTCCAATCTCTTCTCTTAAGAGAAGACAAGTCCATAAAATATAAGCCTTCCACCCCGAGAAAAAGCTGTGGGAGAACAGCCTTGAGCATAGCAGGGCAAGGCAATTATAGATGAAGTTGAAAATATGGCCTGTAGTGGACTTTATATACAAGCTGTGTTGACCCATTTTAATGAAAATGGGAGATAGTTGATGAATTATATAATCTCTATACCTCCTACTGCCGGCATGGCTTAACTTGCCAAGTTAACTTGCCAACTTGGAGCTGTTGAGCTATTGTTTTTAGAAGAAAGGGTGTGGGTGAGTTTTATACTCCTTCATGCAGAGTGAAACATTCCCTTCACTCTCCCCTTTAAGTCGTAATGTGCTCTGGCTATATCGTCAGATGGAGTGCATATTTTTTGTCTTCCAAGGATCTTCCTATTTGTGTGTCTTTCTAAACTCTGCAAACGCTCTATTGCATTTCAGAGCAGATGCCAGCATGGACCTCTACAAGCATCACTTCATTATTTCTCAATTACACAAACCATATTTCTGAAATTGCTTGGTTAACTTTATTATATCCATGATTTTTTTTAAAGGGTTTTTAATTATATCCCCTGCTGTCTTAGGTATCCAGCCTTTTAATAGGAAGCAAATTTATAAAATTAATTTCACAACAGGCTACAGCAGCAGTTGTATTTCTCAAAAGACCAAAAAGAATGGGATGTTTTGTCTATACAGTAACACAGCTTCAAAAGAGAAATGTGAGACATCAACATGTCAAACTGTGACCACGGTAGGCATTGCAACCATTCTTTTATTTTAAGAGAGAGAAACACTTAAAATAGCTTTTTTAAAAAATCAGTTTAGTTCCTTGGTATTTTGGTGACAGTTCTATACA
Source organism: Fulmarus glacialis (assembly GCF_000690835.1). Taxonomy (NCBI): domain Eukaryota; kingdom Metazoa; phylum Chordata; class Aves; order Procellariiformes; family Procellariidae; genus Fulmarus; species Fulmarus glacialis. The sequence continues at coordinate 28,378 of NW_009235009.1, read as the reverse complement.
GTCCAAAGACAGAAGAAAGATTGTCCTTGTGAACACTAGTGTAACTCAAATCAAGAAGTATACTCATGTAGTCTAAACCGCTAGTGGAGAAGAAAGGTTTTTCTGAGGCAAAGACTCAAGAAGATGCAATTTCCATGAAATGTGATCACATTAAGGAGCTGCAGTAGAGCCACAGTAAACTTTATGATGAACAGCCTCACTTAGACAGACCTTATAAAAAAACCAAAACAAAATAAACTAAATGCCTCTTCTATCATATAGGTGATTGTCGGTGCAGCAGTAAATAATACACCTTAAAAGTTAAAGGTGAAGTGATTTCAAATGTGTTATGCCTGTAGCAAAATATGAGTTTTGTTGATTATTTGCCACTGATCTACTTTTCTTGAGCTAAAGATCCCATTTTGCCACTCATGATGGAATGTGTCACTGTGAACTAAAATCTGCAGAGTAAAGACCTAAATAACAACCAGGCAGATCATAAAGAGAGTGCATGATCCATTTGCACAAAGCAAAATAGCAAGAGGAGTGATTTGTACTTGGGCCTTGCTGAAGATATATGCTATGGAAAAGAATTATTATAGTCTAATGTAACTATAGGTCATATGGATCTGTTTATGAAGCCACTAAACTCTAACTCCGAAAGTGGGGAATATTGTGTAGCTACAGATGCTAGACTGCGTCATGACAAATGTGTGAACTATTTTCACCCTATTATACAGCACGATGCAGTCAGGAACCAAAGCATCATACCCTGAGCTGTGCTCCAAAATGATGGAGTCATGTAAACCCATCTGATGAAAACATGGCGCTCGGCACTTAGCTAGACGCATTGCACCTTCAGAGGAGAATCTTTCCAGACATTTAAGCACTTAGTTAGACGCATTGCACCTTCAGAGGAGAATCTTTCCAGACATTTAAGAGTCTTGGACCTAGAATGTGACAACTGGATCTTTTCACAACATATATCATGTGTATTTTCACTTGTATATCATGTCAGCTTCGTGGTCTTCTGCCATTTTCCTTTCTTTGAGAAATTTTGTTCTGAAGTTCCTTTCATATGTCATTCCATTACAAAACAACCCATACCACAGTCTATCACTTGAATATTTTTATTACTTGCTACAAGCAATGCAGTGCTGGAAACCATAATCTATATGTGTAGTGATTTGGGAAATCTACCTATGTTCAGATGAAATTATACTATTGTTAGCTTTAAAACTGAATTATTGTGGAAAATTGCTGCGGTTTGTAAATGTTAGTGCATTTTTTTAGGGGTGGAAACATCCTATGACAAGGGTTTAAGTGAAGCCAGCAAAACCAATTTTCTCCTTCCAGACAAAAAGAGAATGTAGTCTAGAACAGAGGAAGAAAATCAGTAGCCAAAGAAAAAAGCCAAGCATTGGAAAGGGAGGTTCACAAAAGTTCATTAAAACCTTGTACACTGTATGTATTCTGCAGCACCTGGGACCATCTATTCTAAAGAATTTATTAACGTATTGAGGACCCTCTTACTGAATTTACAGCTTCTAATGTAATCAGACAATATTTTCTTTGTAACACTGGTTACTTTTTACTGTCTAAGCACAGGTATGTGTCTATTTTTATAGACCATTCAGTACTATATACGACCAACTCAATTCATATCATTTCCAATAGCTTGTCCATAAAAAACAAATAATAAAAGTAAGAGGGAAATCCTGTTTCCGTTAGAGTTGATGAATACTTTGCTATTGTTTCCAGCACAGGCGAGATTTCCCCATAAAAGAGAACACTTACATAAACTCAGTTTGATTACTTGGCAGAGTCACACAATAGTGTGAGTATCTTTGCCCATAGTTTTAAGGGCAAGAGAGATCTTCTTCCAGTCATTTTTTTTAAAATTTTAACTCTATATGATGCCATTATGAAAGTTTTAGGTATTTTCCAAGTAGCTGGGATATTTTAGAAAGGAAAGAAATCAGTGAAGCAGCCAACTGAGATATATTAGACAATCTTGTTTTATTGCATTTCATCTTTGATAATCCAGTGATATATGTATCTACTGTCGTTACTACAAAAAGATTTCAACACTATCAATTTGCTACAAATCCCCTGTTGGAGTGATGTTTTTATTGCCAACACACCCAGCTGACTGATCAGCTGACAGCTAACAGCTGACAAATTCGGGTTTCATCAAATGGGGGGATAGAAGGCAAATCATGGGATTAGCTTTAAATGATTCTTCTGGTGTTCCTGTATATCTCAGTATTTGTCAAGTGTATATTTGTGTTGCTGAGGACGAGTCACTTAAATCAAATTCATCTTCCACTGTTTTTTCTGTATTCCTGCAAGGACAAGTGCAGACCTCTGCTCCGACATGAAATATGTGAGAAAAACTCCCTCATCTCAGTAGTGGGGGGCATGAGGTTGACAGGAAGGAGTGAGCTCAACTACCTGAGCTCTAGTGTAATGCCCGGGGGGGTCAGAACTGGACAGTCTAGCTGAAGGTAATCTGGTGCGGACTTCAATTATGCTCTTCAATTGGTGCGGACTTCAATTATTCACCTTTTCTGTAGCTTCTAACTCCCCCACTGCGAAGAAGCAAGCTAAACTAGGAGACACAACTAGATTAGATGCAACTTGATCTTATCTATAGCTGTACAGCTGAAATCGCTGTAGCAGCAGTGCAGCTTAGGATGTCCCACTGAGCCGTGGCCTCAAAAACCAGAATAAAATTTGAGACTCTAACTCCCAGCACTAAAAGGCATCAATAATAGAAGTGCCTGATGTCTGTTAGCAAAAGGGATAAAATGTCTGAGAGTGCAAAACCTGAAAGCAGTAAAATGGACAAACATACTCTCCGTGTTACTCTCCAGGTAGGCAACAGCAACTCTACAGGTCTCGTCAAACTATCCTGAAAAATGGTATTGAATTTTAGGTACCTTGTTGCACAGAGTAGCAGAATTAATATGATGAGAGACAGACATGTAGACAGACTGACAGTCAAACAGAGGAAAAATAAGCAATAAAAATAAACTACACTCCAGAGAGGGAACATAGGTATGCTAAATAGTACATAGAAATATGCTTAAAATGATAGTACTATAACATGAAAAAGAATATTCAGATTTAAAATTAGTCTAGCTTCTAACAGTCAATTCTGTCATTCTTATAAATCATTGTCCAAAAACAATGCTAACGACATTTTTCAAAACTTATTGAACAAGACATATTTTGGTGACCCTGAAAAAATGTTTGGAGTAGAGTTTCATTAACATGCAGGTAAAAATGATGACCCAACAGGATCAGTCATTGCTAATTTATCCAATTCTGCTATATAACCCTGAAGTAGTATATAACATCCCTTACATTTTATACAAGTCTGACATGATGTGATAAATACTACTGGAAACAAAATGTATGGATCAATTAGCCATCCATAGCTCCTTATTATCTGTGTGCATTTTCAGCTTTTTATGACAACATGAAAGCCATAAAAATGACAAGGCCCATTTTATAGATATTTATGGGTAGATGGACCATCTAGAGAAAGAACTGCTCCCTACCGTCTGGGCTTACACTTAGCAAAACCTACAGTTTACACTTTACAATATTCATAGAAATACTATGCACATAGTGTGCATCATCAACAGTAAAGAGGTTTTTTGATAGATGTAGTAGCTTTATAAATAAAGAATATATTTTATACATCTTTTTTATATATAAGAGTATGTATATGAGCACCTGAATTAAGTACTATTACAAATTTCATTTGATTGCTACCTGAGACAGGAACCATTTATGGTGTCCAAGGCAGAATTGAGCCATGTCAGACTATTTCTGTGCTTCTTGTAAAATTTATTTCTCAATGGTTAAATAAATAAAATATCCTCTAATCGGACTGAGTCATTATTTAAACAACACTTCACTGTGGACAGTTGATTTGTTCTCTTTTCTTTATTGTTGTGAATTTGATTGATTAGAGACTTGGGGGGGAGGGGCAGAGGGAATGCGGTGGGGGGAGAGCTAGGGAACGGTAATCGTGTGTTGATCCCAACCAAGCTGCACTAATTCTGGGTTCCTCACTCATACTGGGTTGCTGATGCCTGAAAACCAGCAAGCAAAAGGTAAGTTGTTTCATCTGTATTCTACAATTTGAGGGACTTTCATAAAAATTAATAGAAGATCCAAGCAAGGAAAATTAGCTGTTAAAATGCAGCGGGAAAGGGGTTGAGTAGGCAAGTCTCCTTCAGACAGACCACAGGACAATCCTCAGTGGTTACTGACTCAATCTACAGCAAGAAAAGTAGCTTCTTGGCCAGAGAGAATGCCATCTTTATTGCATTTACAGATCAAAACACAGCCCAAACATTCAGCTGAGCAGCTTTAGTTTGGTCCATTATGTCTCCCAATTCAAATAAGAATCTATTAATGATTAGTATAACTCTCGATTAGACTCTCCTATATACGTTCTTATCATACACAAGGCATCGGAGAGAACAGCTGAAGAGCTAAGAGGAAAACTGACTGAAGAAGTCACCAAATAAATATTAGTAGAATGTAAAACTACAGCAGCATCTGCCTCCTTGAGCTGCCCCCCATTTTCTGTTAGAGGTGTACCTGAGCAGTCCCAAGGGCTTAAATAGGTGGAGCTGGCTCCTCTGGCTTCCCTGACAGCTGATTATTTTGCAGTCATTGCAACAGCTGATGTTTTTAAAACTGGCATGTTGCCTTAAAAAGCAGATGGGTATTTTATGCCCAAAGTTTGCTTTCACTACAGTGCAACTCACTGTATTATTTTCCAAACTGGAAATGATGATTGATTACAGCGGGGGAAAGGGAGGAGTTGGGAGGGTTTCGGAAGTGCCGTGAGTTCAGCAGCAAGAAGCAACAAGCAGTTTAAAAAGCTAAAATAGACAGAAATGCCCATGAAATAGCTCTCAGAGGAACCCTGATAAGGAAAACTGCTTAGAAAACACTTTGAAATCTTCCAGTGGTAGCACAAACTGTTATTACTATTATAATTTCCCTCCCTCCCGCAAGTTGGATGGCTTAGTCACTGGAAGTCAAAATGACTCACTGAACGGGCATGTGAACGGGCCTGATCACAGGCATGGAGAAACCTCGGAAGATCCCTGGCTTCAGCGGGGAAACTGAGGAAGGGATTGGCATGCCGGTGCTGCTGTGCTCGCAGCCCCCCTCGCAGCCCCCTGGAGCAAGGCACGGGGGCTCAAAAACTCTCCGGCAAAGCTCAGTGTTTTTGTTTCAACCATTGCATGCCCCTGAGGCCTGAACCAAAGCACCCAGGGGAGAGGAAATCCAGAGCAGGGCCTCTCCCAGGACAGGTCCTCGAGCACTTGGGCCAGGCTGAGCCGCTCAGACCCAAACAGTCTCATTTTGGATGCGGGCGTTGGACTCAGCCTAGAGAACCCTCAGAGGATGGCTCAGCCAACCTGTGACGTTAGAAATAGGCTCGAATAATCCTTCCCGTGGCTCTCCCAACCCTCGCACTGTCATTTTTCCTGTGTAACAGGCAGCCTGCACTGGTGTGCATGCGCTGCCGTCCCCCTGCCAGCCTGGGCACAAGCCTCGTTCAAAGGCAGCATCGCTCCCGCTGGGAAAAGCAGGTTGGGATGCGCTAGCTAAAGGCCAGGTACAGAGGGTGACCTGGAGGAATTAAATGACTAGGAGATATTTTGGGAGACAATGAGGGACCTTGTGCTGAGAGGTAATTCAGGTCCAACGTCTGTACCCAGGCAGGCAAACAAATGAGACTTTCTTTGGCATTCGCGAGTGTAACCCTTGGCAGCTGTTAGACAGAGCTGGCCAATACCCTGTGTGAATGCATTAATAAAATATGCCCCGGTATTGCTAGCAACGATGTCAGCAAGTTATTGTTCTTAAAATGCTGCAATAACATTCATGCATGAGGAGCACAACACTGAACGGAGGTTTCACCCTTGGCCAAGCTTATCCTTGCTCTGACTTCTCTGATAAAAGAGGACACACAGCAGGCGTTAATTGCGCCTGGTATGTCCAAGTGCTTTGGACACGAACGCAATTGCTTTCTTTGACGGGAGGAGGAATGTGATTTACGTAAGAACAAGAAAATGACATACCCTTTTGCAAACTAATAAGTACATTGTGTGCCGAGACAAAGGCTGCAGGAAGAGGAGGCGGCGGGCATAACTGGGATCTTCAAACAGTGTCCTTGGCCATGCTTCTAACATGTCCTTGACCATGCTTTTACACACCTGTAGAAGCTAAACACATCTGAAGAAATCTGCAGCTGCAAGGATGAGTGAAGCACAACACCAGAGGAGCAGAGCGCAGCCCTGACAGGGGTGTCCTGAGGGCACCCCGCGGGTACATTGGAGAAGCCTGTGTCCTGGCTCACTCTGTGGACCATCTGGGTGTGTGGAGCACACGGGAGTTTGAGCTCACCTTCAGCAGCGCATAGGGTGTACTCACAGGCGAGCTCTGCTCCCATCCCCATAAGCAGATAGAGATTGGGGGGGAAAACAAACATTAAAACTCCTCTGCGGGGGAGGAAGGGAGGATGCACAGTCCCATGGGTGCAAATTGGCTTTTCTGCAGGATTCTCACATCTTCTCATAGACTCATAAATGTGACCGTCATCTGCAGGTTTTTTGCATGAGGGCATTAATCCCGACAAGGGAATAAGCAGAGGACACCTTACTTTGCATCTTTCAAAGTAGGAATGACATGCCAAGAATATGCACATGAATAATTATTCAAGAAAAAATACAGGAAGCTTTGCCAAGTGCTACGCATCAGGAAGCACTTTAATCCACAGGACCAAAAAGCATTGCATTCATCAGTGCTTTCATGATAACAGGCTTTCCTATGCTTGAGCAGCTAAAATACATTGTTACATCTAGAAAAGGATTGGTGACGGTTGTTTTGCACTGTATTTCCTACACTTTGTCTGACACATCGTTTCTCACAAAGGTGCTTGAGCTGATCCAGGCATTTATACATACATATGAGATGATAGTAATTCAATATTGCAAAGTGAATTCTGCCTCCCATGATTACCTATCTCGTTTGAAAATTAAATGGTTTTGAGGATGAGGAATGTAACTCACATTGCATTATGGTTCGTCAAACAAAAAGCTGATGTAAATCTTCATCAACTTTCCTTTAAGCAACAAAAGAACATAAAACTGCCACCCAGAAGCAGTGCCTGTCTTTTTCCTCACTTGACTGGCGAGCTGTTGAAAGAAAACAAAATTCACCAGAAATTAAAATATTAAAGCTTTAAAAAGTTGAAAGGAGAGAAGAATATGAAAAAAAATCCTTGCAGATACCTCTCAAAAGCAAACGCACATTTGGTGTCTTGTGTGGAGTAACATGTTTTGAATGAAGTTTGCAACATAATTTACTTCTAGGTCACATCTGTACCAACCAAAAGGGTTAACCAAAAGTCTTTCTGATCTAAAAAGCCAAGTGTTTGGGACATCAGTGTTCTCATGAAGAAGAGAGGATGTCCTGAGGAAGGACTCTTGAAGAGGACTACCTGACAGAAACCTCTCCCCAGGTTTGGTCACTCTCAGGCTTCGCAAGCAAGAGAAGCAGGGAGCAACGCGGCAGCCGTGACTGCTGCCCTGTTCCCGCCAAGCCCAGGAAATGGTGGTGGCGGGGTGGGTTCACGTGTGGTGTCACTGGCCATGCAGGGCCTCTGCTGCCCAGGTGGGATGCGCACAGTGCTGTTTCGTTTTTGATTACCAGAGGCAGGGAGACCTCAGGGAGGGTCCATATGTCACTACGGGGACCCCGGTGACTTTAAAGTACATTTCTGGCAAATGCCATCACTGCCATTGCCAACGTGGTGACACCTGCAGAAGAGGCCTGGGAGACCTTCCCTGGTGAAGAGGAGCCTTGGAAAGAGACCTGTGGTGGGTCTAGATGAGACCTGAGAGAAGCAGTTGTCCATTTGTCACTCTTCTGAAACTTCCTTACCAGGGGAATTAAAGGAAAACAGCTTTAAAATTTTCATCACAGACCATCAGAAGGTTGCACAGGCATATATCTACACTGGTATGGGAAAGGTGAATATAAGCAACAGTGACTTTCTTCCTCTTTCAGCCTTTGCCATCGTAATGAAACTACAGAAAAATACCTGTCCTACTGAACAGCGTCTTACGTAAGGTGATTTACTGTTATTGCATAAGGCACCTGGAGATAGTAATTAAAGCCCAAATGCTGCTATACCACCTATATGCCCTCTTCAAGGCCGTAATTAACCAAATCAACCAAATCCTGATTTGGGGGAAGGCGGGGAGGCTTTTCATGACACTGCCGTGACTTCGCAGTGAGGGTGGTGGTCCCCAGCACCATCCCCAGCTGCAGTTTATTGGCTTCACCATCAGACGCGATGGGGGGCGAGGAAGGGCTGCCAGCAGTGAACAACGGGCAGCTCGATTCCTGTCACTTGCCAAATTTCCCAATTCCGAATGCAGGCCGGCCCGCGCAGGGGCACTCTGCCGGGGCTAGAAAAGCACGCAGAAGAAGAGAGGCAGAGCGGGAGGGCGGCAGGAATTAGTACAATAAGAAGCGAAGTGTCCCGTCCCCCCAGGGTGCTGGCAGGGGGACAGCCCTGCCGAGGGCATGGGGCCGGGGTGCACTTCCCTGGGCTCGGGGAGGGGGTCACGCCGACCCCGGACAGGCGGCTCTACGGGCTGCCCCTGCCCGCCCTGCGCCCGGGAGGCTTCGCTGGGGACTCGCAAAAATGCCACTTTTCTGCTGTGTTTGTTCTGCTGAGGAGGAAGAGAGTGTGTGTGGTCTCCTGGCTTATGAAACGCTCAGCATTTTATTGCTCCTTAGCTTTAGCGTAACTGAATTGCAGCAGTTTGTCTGCCATCAGGGCCAAGCGTGCCTCAACTTGTATAAAAGGAAATTAACACTGAGGGTTTTGAGCTAGGACCATCTCTATACTAGGGTAAAACTGAAGCGTTTTGTCACATTCAGCTAATTTGTGCTATAATCTAAACAGTGGGAAAGAACTCCCTCATGTTAACCCACAAGCAGCTAACATCCACTACAACTACAATTTCTTCCTTCATAGAAAGGACTGAATCCTCTCTCATTAAAATTTTGCCACTGGCACCAAGAGGCCAGTAATCCCTGAGGATTTCAGCACACGTTCATTCATACTCATGAAGCATCACCTTTCCCTAGTGGGGACAGGCCCTCAGCTAGGCTGAAGCATTCATGAACAGTAAGTCTGGAGGGGACACAAAGAGCTTTGCTTTGATAAACCACTGCAGCTGGACTGCCTGAGCTGTGCTGAGCATTAATTGGCTTTATTTAATTTATTTCTTTATTTTAGGAAGGGCTAATGAAGTTCACCTATGGTAAAAACTATAGCAGTGAGCTCTCTTCACTAAGCAAATCCATTAAGCATTCAGAGGGGTTTAAAGGTATGAAACTATAACATCACTGACAGAATATAATCCAAAGGGCAGGCTGCATCTTCATCTTTAAGGTATTGATTGTGGCTGTTACTGTTCTTAGAAAAACAGTCAGATGCCAGTAAGAAGCCAAACTGCATAACAGTTTTACAACTAAATTATCAAAATGATCCTTAAAAAATGATCTTATTATTTACCAATAAAACACCAGTAGTTAAAAGTAATAATAAGCTAATTATTTTGTGACAATGCCACGTACAAATCTAAACCTACCCATTTCAGGGAACCACATTTGAACAGCAAGGGAAAGGTCATGCAATTACACACAATCTGTTCCAGTGGAAATTTATACTAGCTGTAAAAGAAACTACAATCATATCTCACTATGTGGGATGGGGAAAGACTCTCTCTTCAGCTGCCCCATGAAGGGTGAATAAGCTTGTGCTTTCTGTACACCTTTGAGGTCCATCTTAAGTACAGTACTAGCATGAGTGTAAGTTTTCTGTGAAGGATGTCTACATCTATCTTGTGGCTCCTGAGGGTTTCAGCTGCAAGTCAGAAGCTCACACTGCCAGTGCTGTTCTGGGAAAGGAGATGTTTAAACTACAGAGGGAGAGTGAAGAGTTAGAGCCCGGATCCTGTGGCCAGCTCACGGAGATGGTGAGCTCCTGCACACAGAGGGGCCTATCTCCTGACAAGTAGCTTAATGGCACCGTTACAGGTACAGAGCTACAGTTTCCTGAGGAATCCAGCAGCTTTGTCCAACAATTACAATCTGCTAACTGATCAGCGAGGTCTTTCAGCCAGACAAGTGTCACACAAACTCTTAGCAGTGGGGTTTGTAGTAAGATCCCCACAGCATTCAGGCTATGATTGACTACTAGAAAGAAATATTGAATGCTTAGAAAAAAGTAATTATTTCTACTAACCAACGGAGATGTCACCGTGATGGGTTAGGGTCTGCCTGAAGCTGCAAAGTGTCTTTCAAATACCCACTCCTTGCTGCTTGAAAAATTCCTTCCCAGCCGATCAGTGCTAGTGTTTTGACATCTGGCTCCACTAAACACATCTCTGCGTGCAAGTACATGCTGGCTGATTTGGCTTTACTGCCTCCATAAAGAGAGTACAAACCAAAGCTACTGGCTTTACTCTGGACTCGTCTCTTTGCAGGTGACAATAGAAGGGGCTACTCTGGAAGAGCCAAAGGTTGATGTCTTTGTTGCAAAACTGGAGACGAGGTCCCCGGAGGCAGAGTGGAGCAATGAAGCCTGGTTCTAGCTCAGTCTGCTCACCAACAGATTGCTTCAAGGCTATTTTCATGTCCTTCATCTACAATCCCTAAGTCAGGCCTCCGTCAGTAAAAGTGCAGCATCAATTACTCCAGCAGCACCCCAAGTGCTGAATGCCTACCTCTCCTAGCTTTGTCAATTCAGCTCTTTCAGTTTTCCTTCCTCAGTACCAATGAGGTATGCAGGCTTTACCTGGAAATGGATGCCTTTAACACTCAAAGTTGCTTTTGATATTGATCTTCTTTGAACTACTGGCTCCTTCTACCACTTCCCTAATTCAGATGGGAAGTTACTCACACGTATCATGATCAGCTCCTAGAGACCTGTCCAGATATAGGTGAAGTATTCATGGCTTATCTTGGGTTGAGGGGTTATCTCAAGTATTCAAAGCACTTCCTTGTTGTTACAACATTCATAAGTCTGATCCTGTATGCTACTAATTACATTTTCGTTGTACATACTCTTACTATGTGTCATTAGACAATCATCTCTACCATCACTTTGGCTTTTCATAGAGATTACACATGATACATAGGTATTACAGGTGATGGACATTGTAAAAGGGCTTTTAGTCCAAGCAGCTTCCACTCCACCCCACCAAGGCACAGGACACTATGGTGCCATGCTGACTGCTTCAGAGATGAGGAGATGATACCCGTGAGAGCCACAAGTCTGACATCTGCAAACACTGATCTTCTGCTTTGATAACTGCTCTGTGGTTGCTGAGACTGGTGTTGCCTGAATGAATTCAAAACAGAAAGGAATTACTTCGTCTTTTAAAAGTTACAAGAAAACTCAGCTCACAACAGATTTTCAGCAGAATCAAATGCTAATCGTAAATAGAGGCCTGAGAACACGAGCCTCATTATTGTACAGGGGTGTTTCTCCAAGATTATGAAGTGCAAAAAGTTGTCATGCTGCTTGGCTCCAATTCTAAGCTAGACTACTCCAGCAAATACTGTTTCATGATCCTGAATCTGCTGACATATTTATATTGCTTACTGTGTGATTTCCTATGTCCTTTTTAAGCAAGTTGAGAAAACTGACACACACACAGTTGGAACTAAAAAGACTTTTATAGTTTACATTTAAAATGCGAGGATACTGAGAGGATAAAGAAGAATTTAAGTTTGTGAGACATTTTATTATCGGGTTACTTTCAAAAGTTTATCTGTGAAACCTTGGGTTCCTGAAGTGAAATTGTTTGAGGCTGCTGGGAAGGCACGAGGGACAGGGAGGGCATCCTGGAACCAGAGGAACGAAGAGGGCTGTGCTGCTCAACTGTACTGCTGCATCCCAAGCAGCACGAGCGCTTTGCACCCCATGCTAACCCAAATGCCAGCGTTGGGTCCCTTCAGTCACGCTTGACCAGAAGGTGTAGCTTGTGTCAAGTGACTTCCTTTGGCATTTTAGGCCATCTCCATGATGGCTGGAGACCAAGCCTAGCTTCAGGGCAGGTGCAGCCAGCAGGCACGTGCCAGGGCACCAAACCCACCTGCACCCGATTGCCGGCCCCACTCCAGGCTCTGCCCCTCCACAGACCATGGGCACAACTTATGCAGAGTTACACCTGTTATGCCTTTAATACTAACAGCAATGGCAATATGCATTATCTTTGGGGTGCGAGAGGTGCAAGGAGCATCGGTCTTGGTAGGCCATAGGCTAGGATGCCACTTCTTCACTGGTCCTGTAATATCTCTATTAATATTAACTCTGTTTGACATCTGCAGCTATGTATGGGTGGTTCATAAAATCTGCTGGTGACCATATATTTTGGGAACTCAATCCAAAACTAAACTCTTGCTTTACTTGGCATTTATTTTTATCATGCTCATTTCCTTTTTCTATGTATGTGACTATAGCATGTCCGTGGGGGTTAATACTTTCAAAAAGCCGTGGTATATATCCTGGGAGCTCCGACAAGCGGAGCTGCATTGATTTGATGCGTATTCAGGAGGCGAATGCGTAAGAGGAAGAAGTATTTGGCTACTGAAGACCCCAGCTTTTCAGGTATTGCAAGAAGTGATCCTCCTACCTGGCAGGCCTGGCCAGCAGGCAGAGCGGTCGGGGCACTTGTGTGACATAGTCATAAGCCAGAGCTGCTAGGCAGAACTGCAGTACTTTCAGCAGCGTAGCCACAAAAAAAGATAACCCCCTCCACGAAAAAGGAACAAACACAATTTATTTGTCTGCAACTTCATCTACTAGTAACTATGCAGTGCTATCACATAAATCTGTTTCCAGTTTTAAAACTTACTTATTAAATAACTTTCACAGTCTGTAAAATTTTCAGCACTTCAGAAAGACCCTGGGTTGTGCCATCTTCATTTTGATCATCTTCAGGAGCTGGCTGAGTCACTGAGATGGCAATCTGAAGGGAAACTGCCGTTTCTCTGAGCCACTGCATCCAATGCAAGTGTGTGAATGTGACTTTTTGAGGGCTCTCAGAAGAAAAAAGGACAAGGATGATGTTCCAGATGTAAAAGAATCAGGGAGCCTCTCTAAAGTACTTCAAGCACATGCAAAGAAGGAAAGGACTGTTAAAGCCCAGATCAAGAAAATGCTGGTGTTATGGTGAAAAAGCAAAATAAACAGAGATAAAATCTAGAAGCCAGAACAAGAAAGACAAAAAACTGCTTGCACACATTAAAAAAAGGACAAAAAAAAAAAAAGCAGACGCTTGAGATCAACACTATAATCAAAACTGTTTGAAGATCGTGAGATTTGCTGCCTACTGGCACTGGCCCTTTTATGAATCATCGATTGCAAAAGTTGAGAATTATTTTTAAAACAAGCTGCAAACCTTTTTTTTCCCTCCCCACTTTCCTGCCAGGACACTTGCTTGTTTTTCAACATGATACTGCAACAGGTAAGCTGAAAACCTCCCTTACACAGTGACTGCTTTTGATATGTATTAGTTACTCTAAAACTATTCTCCTGTCAGCTCAAGAATTGTGTGTGCAGGTTACAAAATGAAATTCATTCATGAAATGTCCCTGGCACTCACTGATCTGGGGTTTCTCAAAGACATTACCCATGAAAACAAAAAGAATGTAGATCTGTGCCAAGTTACTGTTTATTTCCATAGCAACTATGTGCCAAAAAAAAGGTAAGTATTGTCAATGTGAAACACTTCTCTTTTTAAAAAGTTAGAGTCATCATGAAGGGACAATGGAAGCAGCAACGTTGCTTGTTATCATAGCCAAAATCTCCTAATGAGATGTCTCCTACTTCATAGGATCCCTGTACTGATCATAAGAATAGTCATTCAGAACTGGACCAAAGCCATCTAGTCAAGTATCTGATGGTGAACAACAGCAGATATAAGAAAGGTTATAAAAGCAGGACAAGCATAGGAAGATACTCTCCCAGAATACTCTCCCATCCCAGGCAATGCACTAGACAATTATTTCCTGAGCCAGAGGTGCACGTTTAATCTCAGCATTAAATAGGCTTTGGTGTTTTGTTGTGGGTTTTTTTTTTTTTTATTTTCATGAATTTGTCTGATCACATTTTGAATCAATGTAACTTTTTAGTACCTAGAACATCCCCAGGCCTGGGTTCTACAGCTGAGCTCCTGCCTGGTGATATCTTTGGATGCTCCCTCTTATTTTAGAAGAGCAAAATGATCCTTCCTTATTGATCTCCATCCCATACATGATTTTATAGCTCTCTCTCATATCTCCTTTGGGTCAATTTTTTTCATAGCTAGAGTCCTTGTATGTTTGATTTTTTTGTATTGAGCCTATTTCATACATATGATTGTCCTTGTCACTCTACTATGCTCCTTTTTTGGTCCTATTTTTTATATATACATAGTGATATGAGGGATAAAAAAGTCCACAACATTCAAGATATTGTAGCTTAATATTTTTTTACGGGTTGTTCTCTCTTCCTTCCCTAGTAATTTGCTTCATATTGACCACCATTCAGCACCGTGCTGACGTTCCTACAGAACTTGCTTTTATAACTTCAGAATCTTTGTACTAGCTGATAATAGCTTTTTCAGAGTCTGTAACTGCATATATTAAATTAGGATTTCTCTTCTGAACTCTTTTTATATTTTCATACATTCTCTTCCCCCACCCCTCCAGTATCACACAACATTATAGCAACTCTTCACACTTTGCTAGCTTTTGCTTTTTCCACCAGGAAGAGTTCAGAACAGTCACTGAACTTTGTCACTTCATTTTTCACCCTTTTCTATTCATTTGTGAATGTGATGAAGAGCAGGGCTCCTCAGATAAGTCCCTGTGGGACCACAGTGGTAAGCTCCCTCTGGTGAGAAAAGTAACTACTTATTCTTTTAATCAGTTGCATATCCATGTCAGCACTGTCCATCTCATCCCAATCTTAATTTCTTTAAGATCCTTTGGTGAATGACCTTGCCAAGTGCCTTTCAGGAATCCAAGGAGACCATATCAGCTGCATCTCCTGTATCAACATGCTTGTTCATTCCTTCAGAGAACTCTCGTAGATTTATGAGGAATGAATTCCCTTTACAAAACCATGAAGAATCTTGCCCAATGTATCATACTTGCCTACATATCCAATAATTCTGCTATTTTATTAATGTCCAACACCAGTCTGTAATCTTCTAAAATCCCTACAACTCCTTTCAACAACAGGAACCATCATTTGCTGCGTTTCCATTCCTCTGGTATCCAGGTTATTGCCTGTAGGTGAGAGATAAGTGGCTGTACACTACAACTAGTAGTTCAGCTATTTCACATTTGCATCTTTTTAGAGCTCTCAGGTGAAAAATGTAGTCCTGCTGGTAACTCTGTCTTAACTCTCCATGTGGTGGCCTCTTAGGGCAATCTGTCTTTTCATGGGTTTGCCATTGCCAAGGCTCAGTCCTCCAAAACTGCTTCAGGTTCGGGGCGTTCTGAAGTAATTCTTTATTCCTATGAAAGTAACTGAAATGAGAGTTGTAGAAAGGCCAGGAGAGGAAAAAACATAACAACCTGTCACTGGAAGACCATGTCAGAATGCTCCTTTCAAAGGCTGGACGTTTAAAACCTCCGTATTTAACTTCCCATGGCATTCCTTGAAAAGCTCTGTGGATCAGCAGAAGAGAAAAGCAAGAGCCTGTGTTCACAACAGACTCTTTTCCCCTTCAGTTGTGTTTCTTTTTCTGTCTACACTCTCCTGGTTCAAAAAGAATGAACAAACAAAAGATCATGGTGCATAGGCAGGCTTTTTTAAGTAGGATGAGCCTTCATGAAATAAAAGTTTCTGTAACAAAGGCTTTTAGACACTGGGGCTTTTTATACATCACTCACATATAATTTAGTAATGAGTAGTTGCCGATGTAGTTAGGCAGTGGTGGACCCAATTATCCAATTACTGCAACTGACTGCACAAACAGAGTAATTGTACAGCGAATGCGCTCACGTACTTTGCATTCGTGCTTTTGTAAGCCTGGCGTTACCCTTTCAGTGCTATGCCAGACTGGGGACAGCTCACCTTGTTTACTATCACTTCTGTCCTTGAGGAAATTTTAGCGTATATTTTGGGGAGAAAACATTCTGGGTTTTCACAGGATCTATCTGTGATCTATCACAAGATATCTGGCAAGTAGAAACATTAATTCTCTCAAATTCAGATGACATTGAAGTTAAATTTGCTGGTTTCTCTAAGCTTCCTGTGCTCAAAGTTCTCTTTTGTGATAAGATAATTCTATTCCTTATAGATGCTGAAAAGTCATAGCAGCCTCATCATCCAGAAATTTGCATGCAACTGAAATAAATCCACAGTGAAAACTGGATTTTCTCCTTCGTCTTAATGGAATAGTAGTTTAGTGCATGCCACAAAACATGCCAGATCTAACTCACAACAAATTTCAGCATTCTTCATGTTATTCCTCTTGACACTTGGGTTTGGCTTGAGAAGAGGGAGGTGCATCTGTCACATCTGTGCCTGTGCAACAGCAGTGTAAAGAATTAGGCAAATTTTTCTTCAAGAATCAAGTTCATGTGCAAAGCTAAATAATAAGAGTAGATTGTATGGGCTGTTGCAAATAAATCAGATCAAAATTTCATGCCAAGCAGGAGTGGGGTACATATTCTTCCACAAACTGAAGCAATGTGTTTCCCTTCACACTTGCATTTCTGACTGTGAATTGTTGTGTAGGAAGTATAATGGCTTGGGACAATTACTGAATAAAATGGCACTGCAGGAAAGGAGATATTCTTTGTGAGATGTAGCAAAGGTAAAATCACAGATTGTTCTCAATTACTGGTATAGAACATACCTTATAAGCATAAAATATACGAGAGTATTTTTGCCTTGATACAGCCATATTCTTACAGTGTTAATATTTTTCCTGTTAATCTCCCGGATTCCCACAGTGCATAGCTCTCTTCCATTTGTCCCTTATGCTAAAAAGTAGTTGATCAAACTCCAGGACAATGTTTATCTTGCTGGAGGCAATTAGTTAGGACCAGCTGTCAAAGCCACAGCCGGTTCCTAGCACACGTGCGTGTAGCTTGTCAGCGTGCACAAGTAACAGCATATGCTTTCCAGAAGATAATGATACTGATCTTAAACTGGAATCGGGTTTTGTTTGGTAGAATAACACATGGAGAACCAGATTACACCATAACCAAATACTACAATATTTCAATAAATGATTCAACTTCAGGCCTATTTTTGGTTTTGTAGACTGTTAGCACAGCAGCTGCTTTTAATATAAGCTCCAGTGTATCTACGCCCTCCCAGTACTTAGAGGTTTGAATACTCCTTTTGAATTTAGTCCCATCTCTATTTTTAAAAGCTCATTTATCAGATAAGCGCAACTGAAAGACCAAGAAACCTCTAGGCTTTGAATGGATGGATTAGATTAAAGTGTTGGGCATAAGAAGTGAAGATTTTATTGAATTATACAACTTCCCCTGCACATCAGTGTTTTCAACACTTTGTCATATTTAGAATCTGTTTAGCTGCAATATTATTAGAAACACTAGTTAAGTGTTACTTATGAAAGAAAAACAAAATAATGTTACCCATTTGTGAGCCAGAAATGTCTACCTCCTACTGAATGAGAACTGTCAAATAATAAAGAGCTCTTTGAAATCTATAAAAAGACTCCTGTAGCTAAGTATGTTCTACATCAAACCTCTGTAATTCCCAACAAATTCGAAATGTAGAATCGATAAAGAACAAATTAAGATTAAGCTCACAACAATTGCTAAGTACAGGTCAGAGATGGGAATATTTCATTTCAGGAGTGGCTTATCAGGATCGAGAAACTATGTACTTGGATCGAGGGACATTTCTAAGGATGAGCTTTATTCCCTTGCACTTGCAAACACGCTGCCTCCCCCTGAGAGCCTGCGACGGTCCCAGAAGGGAACCGCAAAGGCCAGAGGTTTTTCTGCGCAAGTGCCTTTAGGAAGAGAAAGTGTTATCAGGCCCGACAAGGCTGGAGTAGCTTATTGGGAAACTGAGACAACCATCTGCAGGAAGGGAAGTTCAAACCCAATGCGGTGATCCCTTCTGAAACTGGGAAGTAGAAAAAGAGCAGCAACAAACTGCTGAAGCCTGAGCCACTGGTAACTGCACTGCCTTGCAATAAACAGGGAGCTTATTAAAAGCAGATGAGTTAATGTCTTGGAAAGAAGCAAGGCGAGGAAGGCTTTCCCTTTTCCAAAGCATAGGTGTCTCAAGCTGGATTTGGATGTGTGGATGTGCTCTCTGCCTGTGCGTAATTTTGACTGTTAACTTCGACGTTTAAGCCAATGCACAACTCCTGAGCTGCAGCAGAGTTCGGATTTTTTTACTTGCTTTTGAATTGCTGAGTTCTGGACTATGGAGGTGATCGCCTCTTTAATAAAGGGTGTCCCTTTCTTTAGAGAAGGGAAATGGAGCTGGAAGCTCACAAAAAGGGTAATTTTGAAACTCACGATCTCCACACTAAATCTTCAAAACTATTACAGGAAGAGAGGCAAGATCGTAGCAACCTCTCTCCTTTCTGGATAGCACTCTGTGAAGTGCAAGCCAGAGCAGAGATATGGACAAAAGAAAAAATGGGAGATGGGAAAGGAAAATGTTGAGCAGATTTTGAAAATTATCCAAGTAATGTCTTAAGGGAAAGTAATCCATGACTATTAATGCAGAGGCTGCAAGTAGATGGGCCTTTTGGGTAGAGAATTCTTCTTACTAATCAAAAAGAGAATCTCTGTGCAAGCAATCTGAAAGGAGAATAATGGTATTAGTCACTCCTCATGCTCTGAGATTAACTCCTTTCAAAACACTGATTACAGCTCTAAGTACAGCCCAAAATGGGAATTTACAAATCAAATGAGAAAGTGGGATTTTAGCAGTTCAGTTTCAGATCCTAGCCATTCTCTTTCTACATACCCAACAGCAGCTTTTATAAGCTCATGAAATTCCACTGATGTAGTTATTCATCCTGTATCGTGAATTTTCGCTATAAATCACATTATGCTTCAGCCATTTTGACAGCTTACTGCCTAGGACTGAAAGTTGTGCAGTGTATGGCAGCCCAGCGAACTGCCCCGACTACTGCAGACCTCTGTGAAATGTCTCTGTTTGGCTTTTAAATCTCATCAGGCATCTGCATAGAGAGATCAGGCTGAAAACATCATTTTGAGCATGGGTCTCTTTTGCCTTCTCTGCTTGTTTGGCCTCCCAGTTGACACAAAACCCATGGAGGAGACAAGGACAGTTCTTGCATCGAGCACAGGGTGCATGGGAACAACGAAGCCTGACCGGCCACTTTCTTGTGTCACTCTTGGACACCCTTGGCTATTGTCCAGGGCACACGAGTTTTCAGCTCTGAATACCTGAAGTCAGTGATAACTAAGCAATAAATTATGTTGTGAGAAGATGCTGAGCCCCTGGCAAGGACACCTGGAGAAAATAACACTGAAGACCCATTTTGGGAAGAAGACAGGAGAAAGAAAGAAGCAGGAGCAAAGAAGGTTGTCAGGCAGTAGACACCCTTCTGTCAGAGGATGCCAAGTCTGATTTTTTTTAAATTACAGCCTGTGAATTTAAGCACAATAACCCTGAAGTAGAAAACTTCCATGGATTCTTATTTAACAAGCCTGGGTGTTCTCTAGCTCCTCGAGGAGTTAAGTTGCAGAGTTGGTTCCTGCCTGGTTTTCACCTCCAAACATCTGGAGGTTGCACATCGTAGGTGCCCGGGGAAAGATGAGTTTGTCTCAGAAAAGGTTTTCCCCTTCTCTCTTTGCCTTTTCTCCCTTGTGCCTGAATATGCATGGTGAATCACGGCATCCCTGGGCACGACTTGGAGAAGGGACATGTTTGTCCAGCAGAATTCATGTAACTTTAAACATATGCTTAAGTTCTTGCCCAAATGAAAGCTTTGACCGCTGCTGAGCTCATACCCTGCCAAATGAAGTCCATAAGGACTAATAACACCAGTGCTCAATGATTATGAAACTGTGTGGTCAGACTAACAAAGCAAGTGCTCATCCTGTGCTGAGGCTGAGGGAAGAAGATTGAAAGTTTGTTAACATGGATGATGTTACTAGAAAAGATCCTAATACAGTTTTAGGCTTAAAAAATTAGGAGACCAAAACTCTCTAATAACTACATTTCATTATAGGCATTCAGAATGTACAGCTGGTAACCCAGGTGAAAGTGAATTGATCTCAGTATATACATTGACACTGTATCACCTGTATATTCATTAAACGCACATATATTTAAAAAACATGTAATTTGCCTAAGCACAGCAAGATGGAAAATAATAATGCTGAGGTTATGCGTTCAGTCTTAAATGAGTCCCTTTCCCTGTTTCTTAACTGGCAATATAATATTTCTCTCTATTTCTCTATTTCTTCCAGTGTATCAAGACATTTATTTTATATCCTCACCTAGCCTCCAAGCATGTCATTTTTCCTTTAATTGTTCCTCAAAGCAGTTATTAGTGTGTCAATAGATGTCCAAATATTAATGTCAAACAGAAATTTTAAAAAAGGAACAAGCATCATTGCTTCTTTTATAATGTCTCCTTCTTCCTCTATTTAAATTATAACTTCACTATTCACCTCTTAAATTAAATGTGTTTCTTTGAAATATTCATAGTTGAATTAGGGTCCAGTTCCATTCCTATTCAAACTAATTAGCAGAATTCCCAATGACGCAAACGAAAGGGAAAATGAGACTCAGTTGTATCTCTCACCGCCAGCCTTAGCTTCCTTTTTTCTCTTCCTTCTTAGATTCACTATATGGTTAGCTTGGTTTCTGAATGAGATGGGGCTTATCTGACCACATTGACTGTCTGCCCGCTTTCACTTTTGAACCCTCTGGCTAAATCTACTTTAACTTGAGAGAGCTACTGATCTCCAAGAGCCTATATTTCTACATATTCTGGGAAAATAGCAGAGAAGAGACAGCCAAATCAGTTGCCCCTCTAGGAGAAAGGTGACAGTGTGAGATGGGTAGTTACTCTCCCTGTTTTGCCAGCCTGCGCTCCCTCTTGCTAAGGCGGTACTTGGGAAGCACGGGTAGCAAGGTTGGTAGCTGGGTATTAAAGAACACAGAGAAAGATGAGCTGGGCTGAGCGTGATAGGAGCCTGAGGCAGATCGGATGCCAGACTGTGGAAATTAAGATTCACAAGTGACAACTCACAAACTGAATGGTCTGTAATTTGGGGGGAGGGAGGGACGGGGGTGGGGGGTCAGTTTGATCATGACTTGCAGTCTTTGTGCAGATCTAAGTTCTGAAGAGAAATCCAACCGAGTCGAATGAGCATTTGGCTGAGCTAAAACTAAGCAGAAACTCTGGGACTCAGCCCACTGGCGGTAAGAGCTCACTTCCTCACAGCACTTCCTCCCCAGATGTCAAAAATGAGTATTTCACCAGAGTACCAGCTTATCTCACCCAGGGCAGCTGTGAAAGCTCGTATCAAGTCCAGCTTCTAAAAGTACCATTTCATGTGGTGTTGGATTTTTCCCTCTTCCCTCAGTGATAAATTCAGCAAAACTCTAGTTTTTGTTTCAGAAACAGGAAACACCAAATCCCAGATCTTAAAAATGAAGGCTGCTGTATGTAATGTCTTATAAACATAAAAGTAGGACAAGAAATATGAAAATCAAATCCCACGGCCCACTCAGTTGTGGGAATTTCTTTCATTATAATAGCCAATGCAGCTAATGTAGCTCAGCTACAGCTAAAATTGTTCACATGCATGTTCCATTTTCTTCTTCACAGCTCCCTTGCTATTTAAAAAAGCTTAATTTAAAAAT
>NW_009235009.1:0-6401 GCF_000690835.1 Fulmarus glacialis | reverse complement strand
TGGTTTCCCGACATACTGATCCCACAATCACATTGGCCAGCTCCTCCAGCATCTTCAGGTAAATCCTACCCAACCCCATGGTTTTGAGTACATCCAACTTCTTTCAAGTCTCCAACTTGTTGTCCCCTCCCCACTGAGGGAGGGCTGCCCCTCTCCATCCCAAATCATGCCAGTACCAGAGCAGCTTTCGGTTGTGAAGACTGAGGCAAAAAACGTCATTGAATACTTAAGCCTTTTTTGCTCCATTGTAACTAGCATTTCTTCTCCACCCATCAATGGGCCTGTGCTTTTCCTGAACTTACTTTGAAATTAGCATTCCACAGAGTTTGTCTGGTTCCCATCAGTCTCAGCTCCAGCTGGGCTTTGGCCTTCCCGGTTTTGACACTAAGTACTTAACATTGCTTTATACTGCCTGTCCTTGTTTCTACCTCTTCTCCACTCCCTTCTTGTGTCCTAGTTCAACGAGAAGCTCCCCATCTAGCCATGCAGACCTTCTTCTGAAATTCCCATTCTTCCCACATGACAACATGGTTCATTCCTGAGCTCTCAGTAAGTTGCCTCTGGAAACCAGCCAGCTTTCCTGGGCACCCTTCCCCTTCTCGGCAGCTCCCCAGGGGATCATGCCAGGCAATCCCTGAATAAACCTCTGTTTGCTCCCCCGAAGCCCAGGGTCCTCTGCTCACCTTCCAGCCTTCCTCTGGACCCCAACCTCCAGCATCTTGTGGTTGCTGCAGCCAGGGCTGCCTCGCATGACCAGACCTGCCACCAGCTCTTCGCTGCTTGTGAGCAGCAGGTTGAGTCAATCCTTGACCCTGTTCAGCTCATCTGGCATATCCATGAGGACCCGTCACCAGCAGCCAGACCAGGAGCCTCCTGGGTTTCCTGCCAGATGCCATGTTGCCCTCCCAGCAGGCGTCTGGGCGGTTGAACCTGCACCCCGAGGATGAGAGCCTGCAAGCAGAAGCCTGCTGCTAGTCAGGAGCTTGTGCCAGTTCCCGGGGATCAAGCACCTTTCTGCCGTGGGTACGCTCCGTACCGCCAGGCATTGCCAGCCATGTTGTCAGGGACATAAGACTCCATTACCACGATGCTGAAAACTCTTCCTTGCCCCCACAATGCATTCAAATGGATCTTAGCTTTTACTAAACAGTGGTTTCATAATCACAGATTGAACAAAGTGTAGCTGAGCTTAACAGAAGTGTTAAGCTTCACTAAACTTCGTAAGACTTTCCATAATAGTTTGCCATTGAAGGGGCTAGCTGGTCTTCTATTTTTAGATCAGTGAGAGCCTTTCTATCAATTACAGTGAGACTTAATACAATAAAAATGATACTTCTTAAAAAATCTGGACCTTTGAAATCCTTTCTGAAAACAACAGGAACATCAGCCCAAATTACTGCTTATCAATTGCTGATGCAGCTGGAAGATGGTTACATGCAACACAGCTTTCCAGTTTGTTTTCATTTTTAATTCTTTTCTGGCATGATACCCATATGTCTTACCCTACTCCAGTCAAAGACTTCTTTTTTTAATTTTAATACAGCATCTGGGTCTTGGGCAGGAATTTTTCTGCTGGTTTAAAAAAAAAAAAATAGTATTGTTCAGAGATTTTTTTTGAGAGAATTAAATAAGAAAATGACCATGTCTGTACTATGACACTTCTGTTAAGCTCAGCTACACTTTGTTCAATCTGTGATTATGAAACCGCTGTTTAGTAAAAGCTAAGATCCATTTGAATGCACTGTGGGGGCAGGGAAGAGTTTTCAGCATCGTGGTAATGGAGTCTTATGTCCCTGACAACAATAGCATGTCTGAGAAATCTCACTCTGGGATAAAAATGGTATAATGATGGGGAAAAAAAGATATATTGGATTGGCACTGGCAGCAGTTTGTCAGGCTGGGTGGCTAAACCAGTACGGTCTGCGTTAGTGAGACACGGCCTTAATGCTATGATGCACTACATTAATGTTTTTATAGCATCTGGAATATTCAGTGCTGAATTCAGATCCAAAAATGTGGAACCTGATGAAGAAGTGGTTACCTTTGAGAATCTTCTCATCTGAAAGGTTTTAAGACTCCTTTTTCCACAGGAAAAAAAAAGACATCCCTGTACTAAGCCTGCAGAGCTGCTGAGTGTGGTACACGTGTGTTTTAAGTAGTTTTAGTCTGTGGGGTCAAAAAATGAAGCTGGAGAGTGTTGGTTTTAATGTTAACATCTATATTCTTCCCTTTCTATACCATTCTTTTTGATCCCTGAGGATCACACTCTGCAGATTTTCACTACCAGAAATGCTAATTTTAGCATCAGAGATCCTAAAATGAGATCCCTGTTCCTGGGCATGAATAATACACTGAAATGAAGATGCTATAGAAATGCCATTAGTTCTCAGAAATAGCTATCAGAGAAATTTAGAAATGGACAACCTTGGCCCATCTATTCCAATATATCCTATTCCAGTCATGGGGATCAGCTACCAGTAAGGTTTTCTTTCAGAGCTCAGAAGTTCTGTGCTGCTTTGCTGTCTTGGTTGCAATAGAGTGAAAGTCTGTAGTCCTTGAGTATTTTGAGTTTTAAGGACCATGTAGAAATGAAAAGACTTTTTCCCTAATGTCTTACTCCTTTGCTTTCAAGGCTCTAGGTGAATGGTGTTTGCCATGCCACCTCTGTAATGTAATCTCTGTTTACAAGGCATTATTTTTTATTACCTACATTCCCCTAGCTGTCTTTATCTAATCAGGTTTATGTTGCCTAAATATCTGAATGCTGCCAATAGGAGCTTGATTCTGGTATCTGCAGGGGCATATTATTTTCTAAATAATTACCCACCCTCTCACAGCAAGCCACTAAAATTTCAATTTTAGTTTAGCTTTAGTTTCATCTGTTATTGACACTGGCTATGTCTGCCCAAGTAGAAAGGTTAGAGACTGACCTAGGAGCAATGGGCTGGATGGAATTTCCTGGTGTATCAAGTTCTACCTATCTGCTATTACAGGCAAACAACCTGCATCTTCCTTTTTATAAACTGGCCAAATTCTGTTTTAAAACTACATAGTTCTGTCCTCTCTTATTTCCATTGTTTTAAAACAACCAAAACTTTATTGCTCTGATGGTTATAAACCATCCTAGCCTTCAATCTACATGTATGCATGGCCAATTTATACTCATTCATTCCTGTGCCAGTAATGTTCTTCAGCATAAGTGGCTCCCTCCCTTCCAGGTGTTTTACCTGTTTTGCATTCACAGAGAGTAACCATGACCTCTTTCAGCCTTTGCTTTTCTAAGCTGAGCAAGCTCTCTTCTCTAAAACACTTTTCATTACCGTCATCACTTCTCTGCACCTGTTCCAGTCTGAATTCCCTCTCCCTCAGTCACTGATGCTCAGAAGTGCATACAATACTCCAGATAAGGTTTTGGCAGAGTCACACACACCTGCGTGAATATGTCTCATTTTTTCTAAAATTGCCTCAATTGACACATCTAAGCACTGCGCTTCAAAGAAGCTTCTCATTAGTGGCTCATAGTCAGATTCTGATGAGTTAATATATCCCAAAGCACTTTATCCCCTCCATTATTCCCACCTGGCTACTCCCACACCACTTTCCCCAGGATATTTCTGCAGGGAATGGTTTCATTCACACAATTTTAGCCATCTAAATGTTAGTGGCCAGGCTCATCAACTTTAAAGTAGCTGTCCAAGGCAATTTAGGCAGATAAATCCCACTCTGTGATGTCCAATAAATCTCTAGTACTAACTTGATGTCTAAAACCAAAGGTCACGCAGACTCTGGGACATGTGTGGGCCATATCCCCATGTAAATATCCAGCCCTTGCATAGGACCGTGGTGCTATGTGTCTGTCTTATGCTAGCCCTGTAAGTCCCATTTCTGCCCCCTGTCTCCCCAGTTCTCTCTGAGCTTACATCATCCCTGGCCAACCCAAACAGGTGAAACCCAAAGCTCCCACGCTGTCCATCAGGCTCACCCACTCTATGTAAACACTGACCTCCTCGGCCTCGAATTACCCAACACCGAAGAGATATACGAGATGTGTTTTCACAGAAACCATTTAGACTAAGTTACTCCAGATGTTAAGCTGGGATAGAAAAGGATGAACTGGAAGACAGCAACAGGGCTTGGAAGGGATATTAGGAAGAAGGTAAGGACTGGACTACTGTTCACTTTCCTGGTCCTGGGACAAATGGATGGACAGACCTAAACCTGAGACAGCTCTGGGGAATCCCTGAGAGCATGGACTATGGGACAGCTCAGGCCATGGCTGCAGGAGGGGTAAGGGGAGCTGCTGAGGAAAATACTTTCTCCAAGATATCAAAGAAACAATAAATATTCACTACCATGGTTTTCTCACTCCGAAACTGTAAAGAGGAAAAGGTTTATTGGCATTTCTGTATGATCTGAGCACAAGTTTTTTCTTCCAGGATCATTTCTCAGATGGTTCCTGAGTGTAGGCATGGGAAGGCCAAGCAGGGCTAGAGCAATGGTGGGGAAACGGCCTTTGACTACACCTCTGTGCTCTTTCTCATTGTTTAAAATGGGCAAAGCCAGGACAGATGTGGGACAAGCCCACACTATCTATGGAAAAGCTGTTGTCGCTATCTAAAAGAAAATCATGGTTAAAAGTTAATTCACTGTTTTCCTACATGAAAATCCTAGGCTTAGGACCCCAGCAGTCATGTCTGCTTTGAGAAGGCGAGAGAACAAGGTAAGTCTCGGTCTGTCCATTCATTCCAGGACCAGGAAGGCAGATACTATGACTTTCTCTGAACCTGCTTATCTGAGCACCTCCCTGGTCGTTGCAGTTTGCCCAGCTGGCCCTCCTCCGAGTTTTGGTCTCAGGCCCACTCCCAGCCTTTGCCCTGACCACAACCCTCCTGCTCTTATCACTGCAGGTATTTTGGCACTTTGAAGCACTGGCAGTCACTCTTTTTAGTTTGTTTGGTTTGGGGGTTGTTTGGTTTTTTAGCATTTCAGCCCAAGGAGTAAAGGTTCACCAGCAGACTGGTGACTGCCCACCACTGTCAGCCAGCATACAGAGGCTTCCCACGCAATACTCTGAAAGATGCACCGAATTTAGCTGCAGCCACCTGCCTGCTTCTTCCTGTGAGGGTCTGCTCTCACCTCATTTGGTCAGACCCCTCTTGCACCCCTCAGCTTTGAGGCTGGGTGAAGTCTGTCCAGACACCCAAGGCTGTCTCTAAGATGTGCTGGGGTGGAGGGCAGGTGAGTATCTCCTGCCATGCCATCCGATGCATGGCTGAGGGCGGAAAGGAGGGCCACTCTTGCTTTCTGGGCAAGAAGTGTTCAAAATTAAGGGCAGAGCACCGAGCCAAAGGATTCCCACCAGGTCCTTAAAATGACCGGATAATTGTTTTGTACTACACTGATCTAATGCAAGAGAAGAGACTTCTGCCAGCTACAGAAGTCACATCTGTATTCCCCTAGAGACAGGGAATTTAGGGTGGTGAAAAAGGTCTGTGTGTGTGAGTAGCAGCCTGAGACACGGGCCCTGCCAGTGGCTCCCCAGGGGGTTGAGAAGCTTGGTAGAGGCTTGCCCACAAGAAACGCGGCCATTTGTTGTCCCACTTGGGAAAGTACTGTCTGAGTGCAGAAAGCCTCTTCCAGATACAACGCTAAGCTTGATTTCAAATGGCTAACTTTTTTGCTCACATTTTCAAATTCATCTTCAGGGAGTGACCCAATATACAACCACACATAAGCTACATGTATACCCATTTTTCTATTGTTTGCAAGTTTCAAAGACAGTTAAAAGTTAACAGCACATGTTTCAATATAACAAAATTGTCAGTGATAATTGCCACATTCTACTTTACAATTTTCAGACAGTGATGTTTAGCTGCACTGCCATCAAATGTGCTAAAGTCATGCTAGAAAAACCAACACTTTTCAACCTTAATTAGCCCTGCCTCTCCATCCTAGAGAAAGTTTTTTGAAAGTATGTTGTCTGAACGCCTCTGAAAAAAAGGGCATTAGATATCTTTTACAAAACAATACAAACTCATAAAGCTGGGTTAGCTCGGTATTTTTTATTCTGTCATAGTCCATGCATCCACCTGGCACTTATTACATCATAAGTGCTATAATAAGCATGTCGATGCAGGCATCTATTTAATTTTGGCAAGTCCTTGATTGCAGCCTTTTGTATGGAGACAGTTCCTGGTGCTTAAGAATTGCAGCTAGGAATTGTGATAGACAGTAAATCTAACTGATTTTGAATTGGGAACAATAGCTGTAATGAAGATTTGCATTTTTAAAGGCATGTAATTAACACCAGTATTAGCTTCTTCCTCCAGCTAAAAAGTCAAACTGAACTACCTTTTGCTGAAATTGTGTTGGGTTTTATCATAGAATCATAGAATAGTTTG
>NW_009235008.1:46646-71030 GCF_000690835.1 Fulmarus glacialis | reverse complement strand
TGGCTGCCTGCCAGGTTAAACCACGACGCATATGCACACAAATACCTGCTGTTATAGGAGATTTCAAAAAGAATGTGTATATAGGACAAGTAGATGGTTATGAGTTTCTTCAACTTGTATGAATTCACGGATTAATATCTCCTCTTCATTTCTGGTGTTACTTAGAAAGAAAATCAGAAATGAGATCCACTGGGCTACTGAACAAATTCAGTTGAAAATGCCTATACTTTCTTTATGTGCTTAGCATCATAAGCAATAGGCAACCATGAAGTGCAGGCAGTATGTTTATAAAAAAGAGAACTAGTGGAAAGTTTTCTTGATAAAACACTTTTCTTCTGAAAATACAGATTTGACTAAATTATATTTTGCAGAAATATATTGCTTTCAGTGCAATCCAATAAAATTGTCAAAACGTAATTTCAATTGGGTTGAAAAGATTTCATTTTTACCTCAGATAGATATAAAACTTTTCAAGTGAGTTAACATGGATTCCTACATCCACCTGTGCAACCCTAATGTCTCAAGAGAAGACAGTCTTCTCACAGTTTGGGTTCCTATTCAGGCCAGGCTCTTTTCACATGAGAGGCACACCCTACTACAGTAACCAGCCTCCCCAAATGCTCTGAAGCCCTCCATATATCACAGGGAATGTATTTTTCTGGAAGGCTGGCTTAAGAAGGAATACTCTAGGGACTTTTTGAATAAAGTTTTAAGAGGTATCTCAGCAGCTCAGATAGGTAGCTAAATGCTACGGTTTACCTGAATCAATATTAAAGGCTTTATTTCCCGTTGTTATCCATGAGTGAAATCTTTCAAATGACAACCACTGAAGCACCGTGCACAGAGGGGCATTCCAGCATGTCTGAAACAGCTTCTTAAAAAAAAAAAACCAAAACGGGAGAAGGAAAGGGGAGGTTCCCAAACATTGCAAAAGCCATTTCTGAATTACCTTTAACTCTTAATGTAAGTCCAGGTGATACTGAGTTAAAATTAAATTGACAGACCTCTTGTTCTCTTTCCTCTTACAGTGATGAGCTCCTTATGGTGATGAGTAAAATTTTCTAGGTATTGTGGTGATTTCACTGGCAGGGTTTCTCACAAACATGATCATTGTTAAATGTTTACTAATGTTGTTAACTTCAAGGCTGAAGATTAAAACATTTGCAAGTGTTATTCTTCTGTTATAAGCATACCCATGCTTTACAAAATGAAACGTGTTTTGATGTCTTGTGTGTCCAGTCTGCCAAAACCTTTGCCAGTGCGGGGTTCCAGAAATGTTAGTGGAAGCTTGCTATTCTTTTTAAGCAAGTCACAATCTTACCCTAAACTCTTCACCCAGAAGGGGTTGATGTAATGTAAATGAAAATATTTCTAGTCAGTCTGGTGAGGACTGGGGCAGACTCGTAAGGATCTAGACTATTCATATATTCATATAGGTAGATTTGCCTAACTGCTTTTAAGTCCATAGTCTCCACATAGATTTAATAGGAACAAAAGCAAATGTATTGCACAAATATGAAATTATTTACCTGTTATATAGAGGCAATATCCTTTTCCTTTTAACAGATATTGCGAATTATACTTAACCATACTGACGTATTGTACAGCAGTCAGTCTGTGTCTAGCCTCTGTTCATCATCATTAAAGTAAATGTTCTACCTTCTATATATTATTGGTAATGGAGACTGTAATACATGCATCAGTATTTAAGAAGTTTCTGCAATGTCGACTTTTCATCCCGATGCATTTTATAAGTGGATTTATCTATAATAAATCTATGAAACAAATGCATGCAGAAACACATTTCTGAATTTATTACTTCATTAAGTTAAGCTTCAGTAAGGTTGCTGAGGTAAAGTTAATACCAGGGCATGCTATATTGTACAGGCTTTCTAGATTTTTCTAAGCAATAGAAATAAATCAGAGAAACATTCCTTGCTGTGTTGTGAAGGCTTATGGGTAATTACCAATGTGGCCATTCTCCCAAACTCCAATGTTTTAGGATTAGTTCTATATTTCATTTTTCAGCACTAAACACCTTTCAGCAGCAATAAAAATGTTGAATCCAAAGAAAAATCTAACAGCCCATAAAAAGAAATTGACATTATCTTTATCTTTTTGTGAAGCAGTCATATTTACTTACAATTTCTCATTTCTAAATCTGCCTTTTTAATTATTAAACGTTATAGAGATGGGCCCAGTCTGCAAGCTCTATAACCTACAGGGACCTTCTCACAGAACTGTGAATTGGGGTCTAAATATACAAAGGAAGTCATAAATCCTAGTTAGAAACCTAACTTATACAACAGTCCTACCAAAAAATTGAGACACCTCTATGTCATTGTCCTGGACCCAAGTTCTTAATTTTTAAAAGCAGATAGTACCTTGAGGAAAAAGCTTTCTTTATTCAGATGTGTCAACTATTTCATGCAACTTTGTGAAAGTAGTCTTGCTTTTCCAACCTCTTTGGTCCAGTTTTAAACTGTTGAAGTGACTTAAGAGCCTAATTAATTTGAAATCCTTCAAACTATTTCTAAAAGCCACTCAGGCCTTTAGGAGTTTCATTGAACATTGGCAGATCCAATCCCCCTGCCTGTGGCACCTAACCAAGGCAATGAAATCAGTATCTGTGGTTGTTCTAGGCACCTTATATTGGCAATGGGGAGAACCAAGGACCTCTCAAGTGTGACTGTACTCCCACCTAAAGCAGCTCAGCTACATGGATTGAGTTCAAGATGCGATGCTTAAGCCACTTTTGCAAATGGCTCTGGGCCTTGAAGAGAACATCTCTAGAGATGAATGCCAGCATTTCGGGGAGGGTCCTGTTATATCCTGAGCTGCTAGGTAAGCATCAGCTACAGAAGCTGTATAATCATATGACCATGTTGCTGTGGCTGTTCCGATATACCTGGCCTTGCAGTGAGGGTTATCAGCACAGGCCCAATACCACACAAAACTAATTATACATCTAATGTTCCTGGCATGTATTTGACCAGCTCAGAGCAAAGGCAAAGTAAGCTCCCCAGAGACTTTACCCCTGTAGACTTTCCTTGTACAGAATATCTCCTCATTGCCAACTATAGAGTTACACTCAAACACTGAGTAGAGGGGAAAGATCACCTCCCTTGATCTGTTGGCAGTGCTCTGCCTAAGGTAGCCCAGCAGGCTGTTGGCCTTCTAAGCCCCAAGGGCATATTTCTGGCTTGTGTTCAACCTGGTGTTCACCAGGACCCCTATGTCTTTTTCTGCAAAGCCACTTTCCAGCCAGTCTGTCACCAGCCTGTCCAGGCGCATGGGATTATTCATCCCCAGGTGCAGGACTTTCTATTTCCCTTTGTTGAACTTCATGAGGTTCCTGTCAGCCCATTTCTCCAGCCTGTTCGAGTACAGAAGCTGTATAATCATATGACCATGTTGCTGTGGCTGTTCCGATATACCTGGCCTTGCAGTGAGGGTTATCAGCACAGGCCCAATACCACACAAAACTAATTATACATCTAATGTTCCTGGCATGTATTTGACCAGCTCAGAGCAAAGGCAAAGTAAGCTCCCCAGAGACTTTACCCCTGTAGACTTTCCTTGTACAGAATATCTCCTCATTGCCAACTATAGAGTTACACTCAAACACTGAGTAGAGGGGAAAGATCACCTCCCTTGATCTGTTGGCAGTGCTCTGCCTAAGGTAGCCCAGCAGGCTGTTGGCCTTCTAAGCCCCAAGGGCATATTTCTGGCTTGTGTTCAACCTGGTGTTCACCAGGACCCCTATGTCTTTTTCTGCAAAGCCACTTTCCAGCCAGTCTGTCACCAGCCTGTCCAGGCGCATGGGATTATTCATCCCCAGGTGCAGGACTTTCTATTTCCCTTTGTTGAACTTCATGAGGTTCCTGTCAGCCCATTTCTCCAGCCTGTTCGAGGTCCCTCTGAATGGCAGTGCAACCATCTGCTGTATCAACCACTCCTCCTAATTTCATATTATCTTCAAACTTGTTGAGAGTGTGCTCTGTCCTATCACGAAGGCATTTATGAATACGTTAAACAGTACTGGCCTCAGTATAATACCTGGGGTAAACCACTAGTTATTGGCATCCAGCTGGACTTCATGCCACTGATCACAATCCCGTGAGCCTGGCAGTTCAGCCAGTTTTCAGTCCACCTCACTGACCACTTAGGTAGTCTGTACTTCATCAGTTAATCTATGAGGATGCATCACAGTCTGTTTGGATCTCTCAAGTTTACAGGACAATGTACTCTTTAAATTAAACTTTATTTTATGAGCTCATTAGGAAAGAAAACAAACACATTGAACAAGGGCTGAATCCCCTTTGTACAGACTAGTCTAACATGTGAATTAATTAATTCATCACTTTGTTAATTCATTAAGTTTCTAACTGACAAGTTGTCTAATTCATAACTTGTAACTCTCAACTCATAGTTCATAACTCGTGCACCTAGGAGCAAAATAATTACCTAGCCAATGGTGAGAGTGCTCATCCCTCTTCCTCCATCACAGTGTAGGCGTCTACTGTATCACACAGGCAAGCAAAAAAGCCTCAGCAGTCCAGCTGCTGTTAGCTTCGCTTCAAAAGCTTTTTTGGTAAGCTGACATATTTGTACTTTCCAGCTTGGAGATTTGGTCTATACCATTTCCATAAGTCATCATACTATGAAGAAACTACCAGCCCCAAATGCCATAAAGTGCTATTGCCCATTGCACAGTGGCTACATTGAGCTGTCAGAAATTTACCAAATGCAGTATTTTCAGGGCTGGAACTCAAACAGGTTGGAGAGGAGTTGCTTGACCACTAGGCAATTGTAAAAACAAGCTAAAACTAGTTCAGCCCAAGGCAAGCCCAGTCCTGAGACCCTGCTCTGTCAGGTCAATAGGCCGATGGCCTTTCAGTAATAAAGGCAAAAATCTTATCTCCTGGACTACATGGACCAAAGTAATACATGGAGTGAGCTGTCTTCTCTGGGATGTCCAATCGTGTACTCCTCTGTTCTTGGTGCATCTGGGATTGAACCATCACATGTGCAATATGGACCATCAGGGCATGATGCAGAGCAGGCACCACACCACATTAGCTAGGTGGATGATCCCACAATTTTATTTGTGTTGTTCTGTGGACTTCACAGGCGGATATAGACATCTGCATATGCTTGAATCCCTTTTTTTACCCTTTCCCCCCTTTTTCAGATAGAACATAAAAATTTTTTTAAGACTTTTATGAGATTCCAGTTTATGAAATCTTACAACAGAGCATGATAAACCCAGTTCAAGTTTTAAATATTGTGTGGAAACATGTTTGACAGCTACTTGAAGATTTTAGCTCACTGTTAGAGGTTATCTGCATTTCTAATGCTAGATTTGTTTAAAGAGCAATTAATCATTTTTTTCCTGTTTGTATGCTGCTAAACAGCCGTCATAATATGTAGTTGCATTTTCAAGATCAAGAAGATTAGAACTATTCAAGGATACCCTATTTATCTTTCTGTCCTTGGAGACAAAGTTATCAGAAGTTATGGATGTTTGTGAATTATCAGAAGAAAAATGCCTGTAATGAAAGTTACAGAAAAGACTTGTAATGAGTAAGGAAAAGTAATTTAAATTCAAAAGAATGAAATTAGATTCCATAATGAAAGATGCTGTCGTATTATATGACAATACTTTAAGTCATATAATGACAATATATTCTTATTGCAAAAAAGTGATCTGAATTGTGTAGAAATGGAAAATATTTAAAGAAAAAACTGTGCAAATATGATGATTCATCATGTTTCTTTTTAGATAAAGACATCAGAGCTTTGAGTAGGAACTGATGGTTCTCTGCTCATCTTTCAGTAGGGTTTTTTGATAAGCTAATTACAAATTAACAATTTTAAAATCTAGTCTCTTTAAAAAAATCAGAGGAATTTTCCTACAAACTGCTTATTAACCTTGAGATTGCTACAGTAAGAAAAATTAACCTGCAAGAGATTGCTACAGGAAGAAATTTTTTTTGTTTGCTTGTTTGTTTTGCATCCTACACTATTACTTATCTACTTTTAATGGTGTGTATCATTAGGAAGATAAATTACATACATTGTTTGCACAGTATCTCAGCACAGTGTTGCATTTGTGGGGGTACATATTTTTGAGCACAATATTTGCATCTGAGTGTGTCCCACCTATGAATCTGTGTACTCACCGAAGCCCAAAAAGCAGCAGAAAGATGAGAGCAGGAAATCAGAAGACTGATAGCAAGTCCTGAACTTTGAGTGTTTAGAAAAAGTTCTACTCTTACTAGGTGCAAAGGGACAGAATGAGACCAGAGTTAAATGTATGCTTCAAATACAACTCAAAGCACCATCTGGGATCCGCTGGAACCTTACTGCTCAATTTGAGTCACTCTTTACTAGGGCAAATTCACTGTCCATAC
Organism: Fulmarus glacialis; assembly: GCF_000690835.1. Taxonomy (NCBI): domain Eukaryota; kingdom Metazoa; phylum Chordata; class Aves; order Procellariiformes; family Procellariidae; genus Fulmarus; species Fulmarus glacialis. The sequence goes on along the minus strand of NW_009235008.1, from coordinate 64,614 downwards.
AAAATTAATGATCTGGGTAAAAGACATTAGATTTCTGATAATTTAAGCTTCGCTTGTTTAAAGAGGTTTTTCTTTAAAAACTGTTCAAAGAAATATTTTATTAGGGCAAGCAAAGATCAAAGAGGATACTTATATTTTATCTCATAGCATCCAAACTCTAGCTGTTTGGGCCAAGCAGAAGTTTCTGGCCTTTTGGAGGGAATTCCACTAATGTATTTAATTTACTTTAATTTAATTTAATTTGATTAATACATGTAAAATTATGTATTTTTAAAGACAACATTAACATTCCTCAGCAAGAAATTCCTGGTGGCAAGTCATCACCATACCTTCAAGTCTAAATAATGCTGATTATATTAACATACCTTTTTTAGCTCAAACTGATGAAAAGCACACACACGCACTTATTTGCATGGGGAGAATGTAGCACTTTTAGCTACAAAACTGTGTGTTTAGTATCTATTTTGCCAGCACCACTAGAACCGGAGTACTGACGTTAATTGGATTAGAAAAGTTTGTGTGTGAGCAGGCTAAGGAGAAAGCTGAGACCTCACAGGCTCCTCAGCTCTGATGGAGCTCCAGATGACTCTGCAATATGGTTTGGAGGTGAAATGGGGGAAGGAGAACCTGATTTTAAAAAAAAAAATCAGTCCCCCCAGGGACATTTTAGTTAGTTTTTATTCAGTGCCTTGTGATTCAGTGAGAAAGCAGCTTCTTCAGAATATGGTTTTGTTTCCCTGTATTTCTTTCCCTCTCTATCCTCTCTCTCGGGGCAGTAGATAAACCAGTCCTAAAGTAGAAAAGGAAAGGAAGCAAATGGAGGAGAAGGATTTACTTTCATCATTATTGTAATTATATTTTACGTCTTAATCACATTAACTGGTATTCTGGACGTGTTCTAAAACATTAATAATACAGACAAGAAAAATACCAATATATTACAGTGTTCCTAAGGCAATTGGGTTTGCTACAAGCATTGCAATGTGAAATGTTATGGCCTGTGTCATGCAGGAGGTGCTCTGACTTGAAGATCAGCATAAGCCCACAGCCTTAAAAAGCAGGATTTTTATGAATAAAAGAGCTATTTTGATGCTAATCACCTGTCTCACTGATCTGCAAATGGAAACTGCAGTTTGATCACAGATGTTGCCAGCAATGTTGAAGATAAGTACTGAGTTGCTGAGTTTACAGAAATGATTTAAAATGGTTTTGTTTGCTAAGCAAAATAGTCAGCAAATAAATAATTTGAGCCCTACCTCTAAATATAAGAAGAAGACATAAAAGGCAGAGTCTGGGCTCTATTGCCTGCTGTATTTTCCATTCAGTTAAGGAACTAGTAGTGAAATTTGCCTCAATATTGGTCTCTTTCACTTATTGCTTTTCTATTTCAGTGAAGCATAGCTATGAAACTAAAAGAAGTATTTACTAATCAGATATTGAAAAAGCATCATTATGCTGTGATAATTTGTACTAAGGTGCATATAGCTAACAACTTTAAAACAAAAAATTAATTGTGATTTATTTCTCATGCAGTTTGAGTCTGATTCTGTACACATGAAGTAAAAGTGAATTTTACAATTAATATCAGGGGTTTATATTGGTAAACTACCTTAAAGTTTTGGTGTTCAGTTTCAGTCACTGTTCACATAAAATTTAGTTTTCAGCTCACAGTTCTAAACTATATTGTACACAGTTGCGTTGTGTCCTAGGTTTTTCACGTGGACTACTCAAGATGACAAGAATTACTATAGATAAGTCATTTAGTAACCAGATTCTCTATAAAAACCATCTCACTGTTACAACTTGGGGCTGTGTCAAGGACCCCATAAGTACTAGTTTAATCTGAGTATCTGTTTTAAGCTATATTCAGTGCAGGAGACCCATAAGTACCTAAAACAAAAGAATTTCATCTCTGTCTTTCTTCACAATATGATAACTCTATATATTATTATGAAAGTCTAGATATTCATCCAAAATGACCACCTGAACAACTTTTGGACCTCCTTCTCTTGCTGACAGCATGTAAAACATTTGGAAGGGGGTGAAAGAAGATCTGGCTCCCTACATTTTAAGATGTTAAAGTCTACCCCAGTATAAATGTCAGTAGTCAGCTGATATAAAAAGCCAATTTCCTGCACTAATAAAGGAAAACTTGTGTTAATGAAATCTTTCAGCATTTCTTTGCTAAATAGGACCCAATTCTGCATTTTTTTACAGCCATTCATTTCATGTGATGACATCTTAGCGATAATTTTTCTAGATATTGATTTAACAAACTATGATTACGGACATAGACATTTTGTTGGTTTTTAATGTAATCTGATCAGCTGATCTAAACCAATATGTTGACCTGGAAAAATCTCTCTTGGCTTTGTACATTAATGATCAGTACTATGTAACTAAAGATTTTGCTTTGTGTCCCACAGCGAAAGGCCTTAGGGTTGCTGAATATAATTTCCTAAGACTAAGATGAAGCGTCTTTTAAATTTCACCTCATGATCTAGAGCTGGTGATGAGAAAGAAATACGGAGGCTCCACAATTCTTGAGAACCTATAAAACACTGTGCCAGCTTTAGCATTTATCAATTTTTAACTACTGCTTCAAGCAATCAATTATTTCCCAGCTCAGTGAGAGACTCAGAGCTATACCAGATAAACCAGAAATCAATTTTACTGCCTTGTGGCTGGTTTCTAAATATGTTTCTCCTTACCACACTTAAAAACAAACAAAGCTAGATTTTTTTTTTTTTTTAAATCATAGACATGGCTGAATTTCTTTCATACTTCACTTGATGTCAAAAATTCAGAAAGGGATAAACCTTTTCTTTATTGGGATATAGATGCATCATCCTTTTGTTGTTGCTTCCTAAAGAAACAGAGAAACAAATCTCTTCTTTTTCATTTCCTGAGTCTGGCAATGAATTTGGGAACTATTTTTCATAGCAAAGTATCTCTTGGCTATTTTTTTATATCACCCTTCTGGAGTTCTCTGCCATAAGGGAAGCATTTGAGTGGCGTAAAGGGTGCAATACTCTGCTAAGGAACCATGGGAGTTATGATGGTAATTATCAGCGTGTTAATGAAAAACATAGTCTTCTCCAAAGTATGAGTAAAACCTTGCATGAAATTCAAAGAAAATGTTATGCTTTTTAAAGAGACAGCAATATGAAAATATAGATTTAACTTCTCCCATGCCAGACTCTTCCCATGACTGCCTGGGTCTCACTCTGCCTGACATCAGCTGAAGTGCTGGGAGCAGCACTGGGCACAGCAGCCCATGCCTCCACCAGGAACACAGGCACGTTGACCCAATACTTAGACAAAGCCTTGGACTGTCAAATTAGTAAGGTGGCACTGAGGAGAACTGCAGCCCAAGGTACATTACACTGTGCTTTTCAGTAAGAAGAGAGCTGACAGTGACCCTGAAAGTAACTCCTGTGGCGTGGCTATCAGGCTTTGTAAACATGGATGCTTTTACAGGTAGACTGAACAACTCTTTATTTAGGGGGAAGTCCATAGCCCAGAAGGGCTCCATTCCTCCTCTGTTACGCTTATCAGTACACATGTACCATGTACCTCTGTCTTAATTTGCACTGTAGCTCCATGGAGATTGTTTCTGCATGAAAAAAAAAAAAAGTATTTATTTCTACTTTTGAAAGATTTGAAGCTTATGAAACTTCTTAGGGTTGTTATTTTTATTTTTTTCCTGTTACCAGTTGTGTACATGGCTGTACTCAAGTTCTAGTGGATTTTTTTCACTCCTGAATCACAGAAAAACAAGGAATGGTTGAGGTTAGTAGGGACCTCTGGTCGAGCCCCCTATAAAGCCAGTTGCCCAGGACCATGTCAAGACACCTTTGAGTATCTCCAGGGATGGAGACTCCACAACCTCACTGGGCAACCTGTGCAAGTGTTCACTCACCCACACAGTAAAAAAGTGTTTCCTGATGTTCAGACAGCACCTCCTGTGTTTCTGTTTGTGCCCATTGCGTCTGGTCCTGTCACTGGATACCACTGAAAAGAGCCTGGATCCATCCTCTATGCACACTCCCTTCTGGTAATTATATACATTAATAAGATTCCCCCTGAGACCTCTATTCTCCAGCCTAAAAGGTCCCACCTCTGTCAGCGTTTCCTCATAGGAAAGATGCTCCAGTCCCTTCATCATCTTAGTGGTCCTTCGTTGGACTCTCTCCAGTATGACCCTGTCTCTCTTGTACCGCAGAGCCCAGAACTGAACACAATACTCCAAGTGTGGCCTCACCAGTGCTGAGTAGAGGGGAAGTATCTCTTCCCTTCACCTGCTGGCAACATTCATAATGCAGCCCAGGATACAGTTAGTCTTTTTTGCAGCAAGGGCACCTTGTTGGCTCATCTTCAACTTGGTGTCCACCAGGACCCTCAGGTCTCTTTCTGCCAAGCTGCTTTCCAGCTGGGTGGCCCCCACCATGGGGGTTGGTGCACGGGGTTACACCTAGTCTTCCTAGGCACAAGACTTTGCACTTCTTGTTGAACTTCATGAGGTTCCTGTCAGCCCATTTCTCCAGCCTGATAATGTCTGTTGTGGTTTAACCCCAGCCAGCAACTAAGCACCACGCAGCTGCTTGCTGACTCCCGCCCCGGTGGGATGGGGGAGAGAATCAGAAGAGTAAAAGTGAGAAAACTCAGAGGTTGAAATACAGACAGTTTAATAGGTAAAGCAAAAGCGGCGCACACAAGCAAAGTAAAACAAGGAATTCATTCACTACTTCCCATCGGCAGGCAGGTGTTCAGCCATCTCCAGGTAAGCAGGGCTCCATCACGCGTAATGGTTACTTGGGAAGACAAACGCCATCACTCCAAACGTCCCCCGCTTCCTTCTTCTTCCCCCAGCTTTATATGCTGAGCATGATGTCATATCCCTTTGGTCAGTTGGGTTCAGCTGTCCTGGCTGTGGCCCCTCCCAGCTTCTTGAGCATCCCCAGCCTTCTCAGTCAGTACAGCATGAGAAGCTGAAAAGTCCTTGACTAGTGTAAGCACTACTTAGCAACAACTAAAACATCAGTGTGTTCTCAACATTATTCTCATACTAAATCCAAACCACAACACTAGACCAGCTACTATGAAGAAAATTAACTCTATCCCAGCCGAAACCAGGACAACGTCCCTCTGGATGGCAGCATGACCCTCTGGTGTAAGAGCCAATCCTTCCAGTTTTGTGTCTCTGCAAGCTTGCTGAGAGTACACTCTGCCCCATCATCCAGATCACTAAAGAAGATATTGAACAGGATCAGACCCAGTCTTGACTCCTGGGGTACACTGCTAGTTACTGGCCTCCAATTAGACTTTGTGCCACTGATCACCATAGTCTGGTCCCGGCCATTCAGCCAGTTCTCAGTCCACCTCCCCGTCTTCTCATCCACCCCATGCTTCATCAGTAAGATGTGAAAATCTTATGGGGCACGGTGGCGAAAGCCTTCCTAAATTCCAGGTAGGCAATATTCATTGCTCTCCCCTCATCTAGTAGGCCAGTCATTTCATCATTACAGGTTAATAAGAATAGACCCTCTGCATGTAAATGGTATATAGAAATCTGAAAAAGTAGAACATATTCAGTCTTTCACAGCATTTTGCAACTGCTTTTTATCAATATTGAAATCAAAATTTCAAAAAATTCACTTACTAGATACCACACTGTATGATATTTCTTCTTTGCCTAAAAAATATTACTAGTTTACTTTAAAAGATATAAATATCAAATTTCATGAAGCCTGGGAACAGGACAGATCAGTTTCAAAGCCTGTAAATGTAAACTGCTTCATATATTTATTTTCTTTCCAAATCCTTTCTGATTCTGACCAGCTCAGACTGGACAATGTCTAAAGGGCAATGACATTTTGACCAGTAGTGAATGCACAGGAGACCAATGGCAAGGAATATATACAACTGTTCAAAACATTTTCATTGGAAATGAGTCAGAGATTCAAAGCAATAATGCTCTGAACCCATTTCTAATATAAACTAGGACATGCTCAACTGTTTAAGCCTGTCTTATCAGGAGATTCATTGCCACTACAGGGTCATTATCTACTCCAGCAAAGGCATAAAGCACATGTTGTTCGCCTGCAAATATTCCTACAGTACTTTGCAGTGAGAACAATTCTGCTTTTACCTTTTACAAGCTGAGCCATTTGCCTATCAGCAATAATTCATTTGTATGTTCTTTCTACTCAGCTTATACATAAACAATCCCACTCTGGTCTGACTTGTAAAGCTATGTTTTGAGGCTTTGCCATCAAATTCCAAAATAAGTTTATTTTCCTGTATAAATTTTTACCTATGAAAACTTTATTAAATAACTAAAATACAGAGACAGAGTAAAGACCTGTTTATTTATAGTTTTCCACATGCACAAAGAAGTGGTTTAAAGTACTTTATGCAGCCTGTACCATATTGGATTTCATTAAAATTTAAAGTAAATACTGGTGATTTACAATTCCGTATATAAAACATTTTTTTTTCTCCCAGAGAAATGTATATACTATCAAATTTCACACTATGTGAAAAATAAAGTCTTTCAGTACATTGAAACCTCACAGTGCCAGTGGCTGCGGCTGCATTGTAGTTAGACTGCATTGTACCATACTGCAACCTGAAAGGGGCCACCAAGGACAGAAGTTTCAGTATAAGAAAAGCTGACAACGTCTGTGACTGCATTTTGCAAACCTGGTTGTTCTCATGAAGAGACTGTGTTCATGAATACCGGACACAACCTGGAGCATATACAAACAAATATGTATGTGTCAGATCAATAATTTTGCACAAGCTTTAATTCCATCCAAACAATTTTAACTCATATGTGAAATTTATCTGAGAGTTTTATTTTGCTCCTCTTTTGAGCAGTTGACATGACACACTTGTTGACCGAAGACTTCATTAAAAGATATAACATTGGGGGAAAAAGAAAGCTTTTACACTTACCTTTTACATAAAGTTGGTAGTGAAGCATACAAAAGGGAAGAAATACTATAGCAGAATTTGTCAATTCAATTTTAAATCCCCTCTACTTTGTGTGTATTCATTACATATGCGCAGTACGCATGGACATTCAGTTTTAATTACAAGCTCACCTGCTATTTCTTTCACAGGACTCATATCAACTCACGGGACAGAGTATGCACACTTAATGAGGAGACCCCTACCTCTGGATTTTATCTCCCTTATTAAATATGGAATCCTATGCCTTCTTCACTTTACATGATTAAAATCCTGTTATGGAATTATTAATTTCCTCAAGGACTTTCTACAACATTTGTTGCTGTGACCAGTTCATAAATACACGTTTATTTTGCAACACCTGCATACAACTGAGCACTAACCACTATGTAGAAACAGTGAAGCACAAAGATACTACATTAGTTTGGAAAATGGAACTAACCCAACATTCATAAGGCCTGGATTTGGAAAAAATTAAAATTTTATATTAAAGTGTAAAATACAGGTTTTATATTTTATTGGCATAGATAAAACTGACTTTATTTTCTGTCATGAATCCTTATCACATCTGTAATTCAGGACCATGTGTCCATCTAGCCTTACATAAAATGAGCCAGACAGCTTTGACATGGCAAAATTGAGTTGCCTCAAGATAGGACCATACAATCATGGGATAATTCAGACTGGAAGGACCTCTCTGATCTATCCTCCAGCTCAGAGCAGGGTTAGCTCTGTCATCAGACAAGGTTGCTCAGGGCTTTATCCACTTGTGGCTTGAAAACCACCATGGATGGAAATGGCACCTCTCTGGGCAACCCTGATTGTCTTCAGGGTGAAGAAGTTTTTCCTTAGATCTGGTCTGAACCTCTCCTGTTTCAATTTATGCACATTGTTCCTTGTCATCTCTCAATCCTACAAAGAGCTTAGCTCCACCTCTTGAGTCCCCTTCCCATAGGCCTTGCTGAGGCCCCAGAACATCCCTTCCCCAGCCTTAAGCCCCAGTCCCAGAGCCCCTCCTCCCAGGGCCTGGCCACCTTGGTGGCTTCCCCTGCACTCTCTCCAGTCCAAGACATGAAACAAAATACTTGTTTCCTGTACTGGGGAGGGAGGGATGGGGGGAGCACACTGGACCACATACGTACTCTAAATACAGTCTGATGAGTGCTGAGTAGAGGGCAATAATAACTTCTTTCACTCTAGTAAGCTCCGTCCCTCATCATTCCTAGTTAAAAGCTTCCCTCAGCAAGTTGGCTAACTGCTTGTCAAAGATGCTTTTGCTGCTCTTTGTTAGGTGGATCCCGCCTCTCCCCATCAGTCCTTGGTATTTAAAAAGGGTCGCTTGATCCTGAAAGTCAAATCCCTGTCAACAACACTAGTTGTGAAGCCACTTGGCAACGCACAGGATCTGTCTGCTCCTCCCTAAGCCTTGTCCCTTCACCAGCAGGATCAAGGAGAAACCGCCCATGGCTTGCACCCTCACCCCCAGAACTGCATAGTCACTCCTCGTATGTCCCGGGTCTCCTCTGGAAGTATATGGATTAGGTACTGCTTACCTTTAGGCAACTAAATCCTGCTTTTAGTGATCCCATACAAAAAATGTTGAATGACTTGCTCAGGATTGTATAGGAACATTGTACAAGGGATATAGCCAACAATCTTGGGCTAACATCATATTACGTTAATGTCCCTGTGTGAAAGTCTGGTGTATTTACTACATGGGGCCTACAACAGTGTAAAAAGTTCTTGGAAATAATACACTGCTTTGATTCAACCCCAGATAAAGACCATCCTTTCCACTGAATAATACAGATGAAGTAAGGAGGAAAACAGAGTGACATAAATTCTAAGGCTGTTGTATATTACTATAATATGCTTTCAACAGCTTTTTTATGTTTAATTTCTTTAGTTTTTACAAAGCTGAATTTCCATTACATTCATTTCCATATGGTTTATGAGCAACTTGGGGCCTCAGCAACTCTCCACAGAATTCTGCTTCTTTTCTGACAGTATTAATAGCAAAAATATTGATTTCTGTGATTCAGACTTTTGCTAGAATTATACAGAGAAAAAGATGGCCAGTAATGAGAGGTAAAATGCTTTAATTGCTATGTGCCTGCAATCTCTGTCCCTCTAAACAGGGAGACTGAGACTAAAAGTCTTCTTGAAGCTCCCAAAGCCCAGCTGACTAGCGTTGACATTAAAGAAAAACAGCTTTGTTGAGAGCAGTAGTATCCTGTAATCATTTTAGGACACTGAAAAAACAGGACAACCATGAGGAAGTAAGTCTACTTTCCAAGGTGGACAGAGGCATTGGCCTATAGCCTAAGGGTGAGGATGCCATGGTAATTTACATGTTTTATTTGGAAGCTCTACATTGGGCTACTTTTTAATCGAGCAGTAAATTCTTTTACCTGGCAAGGATGAAATTGTTCTGTACTGCAGCAACAGTCTCTGGCCAGTGAAGAGAAAAATGCATAAAAAGCAGATTTTTCTGATGGGGGCAGACTCAGCCTTATTCATGTATTATAATATCCTGTATGCAGGAGAGGAAAGGTAGGGAAAATGCAGGAAGTTCGAAAGAGATGAACTTTGCCTTTGGAGTTTTCCCTGAAAAAGGGACAAAGGCAAGGTCAAAATATCAGCTTGCAGAACTGACAGCTCCAATAAGAGAGCCAAATCAGAAATATTAACTCCATTTCATATGACATCCCTCTAATTCAGATTAAGTTGCTGTTACACTTCTGAATCAAAAGATTCGGTTGAGTCAGCTTGACACTGTGTCTGGGATGTCTCAGGAATTCGGGCAATTTCCACATGCTTTCCTTGATGGGTAACTCGTCAGATGCACCATTCATGATAACCTTGCTTACCTGTGCAGTATCATGTACCGCATTGTCAGGGGACTATCCTTCCAGCACAAGACACTTAGACCAACCTAAGATACTGTCTAAAGAAAAGAGGTGGGCAGAAGCAGAGAGACAGTGGACGTACCAGATTAATTTGAGCTGTCTTGCAGTAAAATGTTCTGAGTTCAGGGCAATGAAAAATGTTTTGATTTTGATTAAATATATATGCAATTATTTTGGTAGGAGGAATCTAAGGAAACTATATTTCTTGAAAAAAAGGAATGCACATTCTTAACCTGGTTGTAGTTATTGTGTATTAGTGCCAATAAGCCTACACCAGCTTACTACTGTTATCATGCAAGAGGACTTGAAAAGACAGTATACAGTCACCTGCATATCTATTTTTAATCTTTCTGTTTACTTTTAACTCTTCTGCCATTCTACAGCTCAAAAAGGAACAAGTGCATTCACCAAAGGGCAAGATACCTTTTTGGTTTTTTAATTACCAATTCGTTTTTCTTCCACCAGTCACTGAAGGAATAAGCCTTCCACCATTAATCCCCATGTTCTCAAGTGATAGCTGCCCAGACCCTGAAACACAGGGGCTTTTCTGACTGAGCTGTTCTGATCATCACCAGTGCATGCCCTTGAATCATGACAGCGGTATGGTGCTGACAGGAAATAAGAATGCGCAAGCATATTGACAGCTAAAAATACCACACCGTGAAGACTTGTGAGGTTGAAAACGTACCAATTTTCTGAAACAAACTTCAAAGAAACTTCCAAAATTCAGATAAACAGTTTCATTTATAGTGCTTTTTGGTGGTTTGTGGAAACTAAACTGTTTGCCTAACTAGATTTTTATGAGCTTTTTCTACTCCATGTGTCAAACATATGCCCAAGTCAAGAAATACCTGTATTCTTTGGTTGCTTTTAATCTCAGTTTTCGAAGAGCCATTGAAAAGGTGATTTTCTTCAGCCTATAGCATTTATAAGAGTCAGTGGCTAAACTAAAAGTGAATTTTTGTCACACTGATCAGTTAAACTGCCAGTGAATTAAAGAACTTGAAGAAAAAGAAAAAAAAGCAGCAACAGTGTGAGAAAAAATCCATGCGGTTTTGATAGGGAGAGCAAATGATCCCACGGTATCAACATCCCAGTAAGATAGCACTAAGAATTCCTTATCTATAGCAGTCCATCCACTAATATTCAAGCTTACAAAACAGTTTGAGATTGATCAGTTCTTGGAACAGTAAGAAAGTTTAAACAGTAAGAATTTTAGCAATAAAAGGGATGAAAAAATACAATGCCATGAAAGCTGCATATTCTGAATTCAAGTTTCTGCATTTTAAACAGAATAGAAATAGGCAAAACACAGAAAATTATTTCTTTACCCACAAAAAAATTGGTATTGCAACAATATTGTGCACAGCAACACCTGTGCAGTGATACCATGTGGATGAAATCCTCACGTGCCTTCTCCTGTTGAAAGCAACCACTATGTTCTATGAGCAGAAAGAACTAACCAGGGCTGCTGAGGCATCCTGGTTTCTTGGTAGCTATAAGAGACCTCAGCCTACCCTCCATATGGAACTTTTACAGCAAAACTGGGCTCCACATCTATAAAGTAAAGGAAGCGGCAAATTAATCTGGTGAATCTCTGCAAGTTTCACTCCTAATGCCTAGAAAATTTGGCTCGTTGGTGCAGACGACTTTTACTCGTACATTTTGCCTACAGAACAACCAACTTTTCTCACTCTTAGTCCCCGATCAAAATGCCTTGATCCTTTCTAACATATTCCTTGAACCCAAAACTTCAGAACAGTGCCACAATTTAAACTTCCTGAATGCATGGCCCTCCAGGTGTTTTCATATAAAATATAAAGAAGGAAATAATTCATATCAATTCATACCAACACTCAATGCTTGGACAAATCCTCTGAACATCCCCTCCCCAAAACCCAGAAAATGCACTGTAGGGATCAGTCCTACAGGGCTAAAAAGTAACATGTTGACAAAGTAGATCGCTTAAACTGGCTTCTTCCATCCCAAAGATCTACTGTTTTGCTTTTTCGTTCCTGAGTGGCTGAATAACTCTTCCAAAGACTCAGTAAATACATCTTCACTAGAATTCGTTGAGGAGCAATTTGTCTTTCAAAGAACTAATAAATTTAAACTCTTAGGAGATTTCATGGAGTTACCTTGCCCCCACTATATCACTATTTCACAAGTATCCAGTAACCTGCCTGTGGAACAGATACAGCACTTCAGTTCTTTCTTCTTTTTCTTCCCTTTTTTATCAATAACTTCATCCAAGCACCTCCTCCTGAGAGGTTAACAAATGCTTCTTTACACATTGTTATACAGATGTTCTACTGTATAAAAGATGCAGGAATCACAGGAAACAAAAAAGCTGAAAAACAGTTTGCAGGGTGATGCTCAGGTTGAGAGCATTAACATGAACCTTGCATGGTTCAAGAGAGAACGGCAAGCTGGAGAGGGTGGTTCTTTCATAACAGCACACAGCATTGGCAAGAATGATACTTGAACTTCCTTTTTAAGTACATTTTCATTTTAAACATACTTTAGAAAGGCTATTAAAGAAGAAGCATTGAGGGCCAAAAGACTTCTGGGCTGAGGAAAGAGGCCGTGTAAAGAGGGCCTTAATGGATTTAATTCTGTTTAATGTTTAATTCTGTTTGGCTCAAAGGCAAATTCAGAGATGATGAGTCTTACGCCCAGTTATCACTGAGAGAGTCTGCCAATTACAAAAGAACCAACAACTTGAAATCTCAGTTAGACAATTTCAAAAGAGAAATTACACACACTGGCAATGAAGGTAGTTAACCACTGGAAGAAAATACTGAAGGAAAAGAGTATCCTCCACCTCTAAACTCTTTTACCAGGGACAAGATGTCTTGTCTGAAGCCTAGACACCACATAAACATGGGGATCTGTGTTCAACACAGGAATAGCTGGATGAAAATCTATGCTGTGCTACAAGAAGGAGACAAGACAGCCTGATTTCATAGATTATATGCTTAGTTCCCATCTCTTTTTGTTAAAGAAGATGGGGTTAATGTCACTGGCATAAATGCTTACACGCCTGCTGCATTCAGCTAATGCGGAGTACTTTTAAAGCCACGATTTTCCGGAACATTTTAGTCTGATACTTGGAAGAAAAGCAAATGAGAAAAGGACTAGACTCACAAAGCAAGTGAAAAAGGCAAGATGAAGCTCAGTGTTTTGAGAAGACCTAAGAGGGAAATTTTCATCAGTTTCGTTTTACTTATCAGTGTATTCAGGAGACCTCCAGCGAGATAGAACATCCTTAGCTAGTCAAGCAGAGTATTTTAATGCTCACCTTGCTATAAATGTCAGTAGATCAATCCATTCTTTAAAATGATCTAGCATTAAATAACAAAGCAGCTACACAAACTGTAGAATTATCACAGCCTAAGGACACCAAACAAATGGACAAAATGGCCACACTTAGTTGTATTAATCAATCAATCTTCATTATACCTATTTCTCCTGATTTGTTTTCGGTACATTTTATCCATTCTGACTAAATTACCTGCTCAGTTTTCAAAATGTTGCTGTGGTCTCAGCCCAAGTGAGCAGCTGCCCAACGTGGAGGCTACCACTCAGTTTGGCATGGTGCAGAACAACGGGAGAGGCCTTCTCAATAGAGACCCCGTGCTAGGAGAGCCGAGGTGCTGCAGGTTAGATCAAATATTACTGGCAATGCTACTTAGAGAGGCTTATTCAGTGTCTGTCACTGGGCACAGTGCTAGTGTCCAGCTAAACATTTAAAGAGCCTGTTTATGGTGTTTTATTCCTAATTTCTTTTAAAGTAAAGGGATAAACCTTTGCCAGTCCTCACACTATTTTTTTTTTCAGTTACTCCTAATTAACAAATACTGAAAATTAAAACAATTAACAAATACTGACAATTAAAACCCATGTCAGAGAGGAAATGTGAGGTGTTTTGACAACATTCACCTTTACGTCAGCAGGCACAGCTTAGACCCACCATTAAGAGTCGAGGCTGAATCCTATTCTGAGTCTCTCATCATTTTCCTAACATAGATTTATGACCAAGAGAGAAGATAACAGCCAAAGACAATGGAAACCCCTCCAGCATTTTCAGTGTGTCTGTGTTTTGGTAGAGCCATATCACAGTACAGTCAGGACCCTGCAAAAATGAAAGCACTGGTCACACTCCTCTCAGTGCTATGAGCTGTTTGTAAGATCACTGTCACTGAACATCTTCTTGCTTGCGGCTAATACACATTTCCAAAATAAAAAGAAAGCTTAAAAAATATCAAGCCTAGTTCAAATTAGGAAAGTTTTTTTATCCTGTTATTTTGGAATTTAATTGTTCCATCTATGGCTTAGCTATGAGTTACTTCATCGCCCACATTGCTCCACTGATTGCAGCTGTGGTGAGAATGGGAGTTTTAATGACAAAGACTTAGCAGAGGGAAGGATGGCAGATTCGGGACAAATGAAAATGATACTTCTGAGTTACATTCACCAGTCCTTATGACGCAGTAAAATACTGCTGTCTCAGAGATTTCAATAGTGTCAGAAAACAGCTTATTTTTTCACTTAAATGTTTTTAGTAAAGTCTAGGAAAACTCCTTCAACAGTCATACTCACACTATGGTTCTCAATCCATTTTTCACAAAGGGCTATATTTTGGACCTAACTCAATCATCTGTGATATTTAAAGAAAAGACTTTTGGGTAAAGCTGAGAGTTTTTTCACAATGGCTAGTTGCTAAGTGAACAAAAGAAAAGTCAAGTTAAAATCAATGATGCTTCCTACTCTCCCGAAAGATAACATGCAGGCAATAAACTACTGTGTAAAATGGTACTGTCAACTGAGTGTGGGTCTCTAATGGCTTTCAGTCTTTGTCAAATATATCACACATCTTTGGAGTTAACAAAGCAGAACCAAGGTCCTGAAATACAGCGTTAAAAATCTCCCTGTCCTCTGCAGATACCATCCTTGGAGACGAAGGCAAGGAGAAGTAAATTTGGAACTGACATTAAGACAATTCTACTCAAGGCTGCATCTAATCCATAACCCACTTTTGTATATTGGAGATTGCTGGTGGGGACTGGAAAGTAAGAGGGTTTTTTATTGGAAATCTTAATACAAAGAGGTGGAGGCAGAAAACAAGGAACACTATGTTGTAAGTGCATGACATGGGCACATACATATTAAACAACTATTTGATGTCAGTCTGTAACTCCTAAGGACAGGCTGGTGAGAACCAGTGCAGTGCTACAGAAGTCAGTGTAGCAATGACTATTTGCATAAACTGAAGATATATCGTCTAGAAGGTAAAAAGGCAGAGGTTGTGACATGTGCAGGGATATGATCCTCTCCCATATATAAGAAAACAAGCCCATTTTGCTCTCTTTTTGTACTGGACAGAGTAAAAAAGTAAACTTGACGGAAAAGTTTCTTGAAATATAAGACCATACCAATAGTAATTCCCATGGACAAATGCGTGTAAAGAGCCCTTCAACTGATGGCAAAAACACAGAGGCATTTTCTTAGACTACAGTTTTCAGTTGGTAGATGGCCTTTTTGTCCTTTTTCTATAGATCATAGGTGTAACAGAGGTTATACTTCTAATTCTACTTGCTACAGCAATATATTTAGGACCTGACATCAAGAGGCAATGGGCACAACCTGAAACACAGGGAGGTCTGATCGTAAGGAAACACTTTTTTCACTGTGAGAATGACTGAGGACTGGCACAGATTGCCCTGAGAGGTTGTGGAGTCTGCCCCCTTGGAGATATTCAAAAGCCATCTGGACCTGGGCAACGAGCTCTAGGTGGTCCTGCTTGAGCAGGGTGGGGTTGGACAAGATGACCTCCAGAGGTCCTTTCCAACCTCAACCATTCTGTGTGATTCTGTGATTCTGTGACATTATAACAGGAAAAGGAGGGCATGTATAGATGGAGAATTAATGTGGTTGCTATAACTATCAGATAAATTGAGCAGGAACAGAAGGCAGAGGAGCCCAACACTGACGTGGTAGCTACTTTCAAGTCCTGTTTTGACCTAGCAAAGCCAGATTCCAACTGGCTGCTCACCAGTACCTATCCTTGCTGAGTAAATTGTAATTCTTATGGCTCTGGCTAAATGCCATTGCTGCTTTCTTGCACAGAACAGTCCAGCAAGTGGCACTGCCTTTTGCAGAAGGACTAATTTGCAGCATGAAAATGCACCTGTTGCATTCTGTGGTTCGAGAGTCTGACTGATGCTTTTTTCAGTTTGCCCTGCATCCCTCCTGTCTGCAACTAAATGTGGTGCATCAGGTGCACTGGGCTTGGAGGGTTGCTTCATGCACAGCTGAATTCCTCATGCTTTTTGCATGCACTTGAGAAAGAAATAGCAGAAAAAACCTGGAGAACTAACAGGATGCATAAACCCTAGGCCATGTAATTGTCTTCACTTGCTGAGGTTAGTGATGCAGGAGAAAAAGCCAGAGCAAAATCCATCAGAAATGGACTGCAAAATAACAGTAACATTCCAAATAAAGCAGAATTCTAAGTCTTCCACCCACCCATTTCCAGCCACAGAGCACACCTGGGTGCAGGATGTATTCTGCTTTTTTTATCTGATCTGCCAATTCAGTGTTTCATTTGTTAATGAAATATTTTATGCAAAGATGGTGCTGGGTCGTGAACGGCCAGCACTTGTTTGAGTTGAAAATGAGCAGTCTGCTGGAAATTTCAAATAAAGAGGCACTTAGAGTATATAAGATTTTATGGAATAAAAGAACAAAAACGTGCAAGGTAAAGAAGTTTCATACAAGTATAATTATTCTGATGCAAAATCTTGAGATGTAACTGTCACTTAGTATGTCTTACAAAAAAAAAAACCTCAGTAAAAAGCCTGATGCAACTGTTTGAGTAGATTAGTGTGGCTACCTTTCTTTTCACACAACCACATTTCAAATCATTATGTAAATATCTAAAAATGTCACAATAAAGGTCACATCACTTATTGTCAAATGTATAGTGAACATTGAAAGAAAAATATCTTCCTTTTCAAACTGAAATAATCTCTTAGCATGTGCCTCTCCTGCTGAGATTACTTATGGAAGTTTTTACAGACAGGGGTCAACTCCAGCGTATTTGTCATACGTAATTATGGCTTCTCCCTGAAATTGCACCAAAAAAACCCTGATTATTATTTCAACATCAACCATCTTGACAATTACAAATATTTTCTCCATAGGGGAAGTGGATGCATCATGTCATATTTATACATAGCTTCATGCTGTTGGAAATATAAGCTGTTAGCATTCTCTCTAGGTTTCTTGTTTACTCCTCCTGTATGAAAATTTTACTAATTAAAAAAGAGAAGACTCCCAGATGTAATGTACATTCAACACAAGTTCAGTCTGGGAATGTGGCTGCTAGTTTCTCAATTGTGAAACAACTGCAGTAATATTTCAATGATTTCAGTAAAAATTATGTTCTTAGAAAATTCAGAAATACTATAGTGTCTTACTGCAGTAAGGTATGGCAATGTAAAAATTAAGTAAGTCATTCAACAAATCTTAGCTCAACCCAGGATAAGTAATATTAAAATATCCAAGTGAGAAAAAAGTGTCCTTACCATTATAATCTGACATTGCAAACAAAATGTATATTGCTCTAAAAGGTACTGCATTCATATTACTGTGGTGGGTTGACCTTGGCTGGATGCTAGGTGCCTGCCAAAGCCACTCTATCACTGGACAGGGGAGAGAAAACAAATAACAAAACAAAAGGGTTCGTGGGTCGAGATAAGGACAGGGGCATCACTCAGCAATTACTGTCATGGGCAAAACAAACTCGACTTAGGGAAATTAGTTTAATTTATTACCAATCAAATCAGAATAGGGTAATGAGAAATAAAAATTAAATCTTAACATACCTTCCCCCCACCCCTCCCTTCTTCCAGGGCTTAACTTCACTCCTGATCTTCTCTGCCTCCTCCCCCCCTGAGTGGTGCAGGGGGACGGGGAATGGGGGTTGCGGTCAGTTCATCACACCTTGTCTCTGCGGCTCCTTCCTCCTCAGGGGGAGGACTACTCACACTCTTCCCCTGCTCCAGCGTGGGGTCCCTCCC
>NW_009235008.1:0-46169 GCF_000690835.1 Fulmarus glacialis | reverse complement strand
GTTCTTCACAAACTGCTCCAGCATGGGTCCCTTCCATGGGGTCACAAGTCCTGCCAGAAAACCTGCTCCAGCGTGGTCTTCTCTCTTCACAGGTCCACAGGCCCTGCCAGAAGCCTGCTCCAGCGTGGGCTTCCCACGGGGTCACACCCTTCTTTGGGCATCCACCTGCTCTGGCGTGGGGCCCTACACGGGCTGCAGGTGGATGTCTGCTCTACCGTTAACCTCCATGGGCTGCAGGGGGACAGCCTGCCTCACCATGGTCTTTACGAGGGTCTGCAGGGGAATCTCTGCTCCGGCGCCTGGAGCACCTCCTCCCCTCCTTCTCCACTGACCTTGGTGTCTGCAATGGTTTCTCTCACATATTCTCACTCCTGTCTCCACTGCTGTTTGCTGTTGTGCAGCAATTTTTTCCCCTTCTTAAAAATGTTATCACAGAGGTGCTACCACAATTGCTGATGGGCTCGGCCTTGACCAGCGGCGGGTTCGTCTTAGAGCTGGCTGGTATTGGCTCTATCAGATATAGGGGAAGCTTCTAGCAGCTTCTCACAGAAGCCACCCCTGTAGCTTCCGGGTTCCAAAACCTTGCCATGCAAACCCAATACAATTACATAAGGTTAAAGGCAAGGATAAATTTCTTAAATGTTTCAGAAATGCATTCCCATCAGGTTACAACATATTTTTCTAGCTTTTTGTAATGTTTGGTTTGAGAATAATGAAAGATTCCCATAATTTATTAACTTACCATAATGGCACTGCACAAGAGACAAGTGGCAGTTGTATTTCATGTTTGCCTGTATTAAAATACTCGCATTACCTGAGTTGTACTTTTAACCTAATCTGTGAAAATTTCATTTTCCAACTTCTAAAAGTTCTGAACTTTGGTTTGCCCAAATTCACAGTATTTATGAGGCAAAACATAGTGTACAAACCTCTGTATGCATGTAAGATTAGATTGCCCTTCTCAGCCATGTTCCTCTTTAGCAACCCTGCACACACAGCTTACCCAAATCTAGTGTAGAGTTGAATTTGAAGCATATTTCCTATTTTGGGAAGGTGAAAAAAGTAAAACTTTTTAAAGTTTTCACTTTGCTGTAGCAGTCATGCACAGACTGTAACTCTAGCTCTTCTAGAACTGCTGCAGTCTGATTTCTTACTGCAGTTCCCTCCTTATGGATCTCCTAGACCGGAATAGACAAACAAAACCAGGTCATTTGTAATTAATTCTGATCTTCCAGACTGTTTGAATACTCTTTAGAACTGTGAAATACAGTGGATTACAGTCAGAGTTTTGCTATGGCAAAGCCAAACCTGTGTTTGTCATTGAGGGACTAAAAGAAAGTTAATATGCTCCATCCAGCTAAAACCAAGTCATAGAATACAACAGGTTTTTAATATACCAATGTAACAATTTTTTTTGGATGTACCAAGAAAGTGAAAAGAAAATAACAGTGCATTTATGTATTTAACTGAGAATACTACACAGACTTTCAGTATTTCTAATAGATGCAATATTTTACTTCAAACATGTAATACTGAATAGCTTCACATACTATGCAAAAAACAACATTCATGATAGAATTTTTTTTCCCTGAAAAGGTCCCTTTGAGACACCTTTAAGGAGACAGTGTTCTTGTTAATGCTATTATGTGGAAATATTCCCAAAATACATACAATGCACAAAATCTAAAAACAAACAGGATATTTTAAATTTTATTCAGTAGTTAAATATTTTAAAACTTATAAAACATCTGTCTTGAGCTGCTTGTCCAACCCTCCTCCCTTTCCCTGCCTGCTTCATCACACCGTTTGGTAGACAAAAACAAAGAGAATATCTGCCATCAGATATGTGATATGAACTGAAGACATTTAGGCACATGAAGATGTTTTTTCCCTTTTGAGAAACTCTCCTTATAGAAAGCTCCTGATTGTCCTAAATCTCCAGGTATCTGAACTGATATTTCTAAAGTACAAGCCAGTCAAAGACCAAAAAAATCCCAACCCTTGCGATAGTGTCAGGGATCTGCTATGATAATGCCATGGAATCATTTTTATACCACAGCATCGGTCACAGATGAGTCATGAACTCTACATCAGTTTCAGTCTCCACACTAACGCACAGTAAGTCCTATACCTCTTTCTCCAATTTTTTACCTCTTTTTTTATACTAGGGCTTCATCAGATCTGAGCTAGGGATATGGGAATGTTAGCTGGATTTGTTTCACCTTACCCACACACATGCACAAGCACAGCCATCCGCATGCATACTACTGCTGCATATGGTATAAGGTAAGCAGCTACACTTAATGCAGATGTATCTAGCATTTTGCTATCTTTCAGATCAAGGGAAATGTCACAGACAAATCTAGCTAAGACTTAAACTCCAGAGTTTTCATGTGGCCCACAGGTATAACAAAACTGGATAGATTCTGCATATTTTTTTACCAACTTTTAAATTTGTTTTTATTTCAAACTTTACTGAATTCTGGGCAGGGGCGTGGTGTGGCAAAAAAAAAAAAAAAAAATCCAGTATCAATTAATCAATTGCATATGTGAATTCACATGAAGCTACTCTTGTCAGTTGCCGGAAGAAGTCATTGGCCAAAAACATCACCCCAAATCAACACAGTCCTTTTATTAATTAATTTAACTTCACAAACTTCTGGTGAATAAATCCAGAGCCAAAGTCCAATTAAATATCTGTTGTCATGGAACGTGACTTATGCCAAACAAATGGAAATCTATGATCAAGACAGAAGTAATTAGAGTGCATCAACAGTGACATCCAATGTCTAACTTCATGCCATCCAGTTGGCACCAACGTTGAACTCTGCTGAAGTCCTTATTTTGTGTGTTCAGCATTCAGGCATACTCCATTCAGGAGCCTGGAGTATGGGGACAATCTGGGGGGGGACACTGGCCTGGGGACTGTCTTCTGACCCCGCATTTGCTAAAATACAGGTTAGAGAAGTCAAGTGAGAAAGGCGAGAAGCCAGGAAGTGTGGGATTGCTGCTGTCAGACTGGCTGTTTTAGAGGCTGCTGCCTTGTGGTTATTCAAAACCAGTATAACGATGGGTGGTTGAGAGGCAAATGGTTTGGTTTGGTTGAGCTCAAGCTCAAACCCAGAAATTCAGCAAGGCTTTGTTATCTGTGGATCAGACAGAGGGGTATACAAAATGTATTGTCAATGGGAATAAAATAGTTTGATGAGAAATTTAAAATCAGTCCAAACTGCCAGAAGAACAACAATCTAAAAAGACTTTAAGAATGGGAAAAAACCAGCAGAACTAAGGCAAGGGGGTATAGAGGAAATAGGAGCAGTTCCAGGGACACACAATGATCTGGTATTCTAATTGTTCTGCTTATTATTCTGTAAATACTCCATCAAATGTTCTCCATGATTATCAAGCATATGTTTTGAATACATTATGTGAAACAATTAGAAGCACATGCTTCCTTTTCTTTTCATAGAAAAATGTCAATATTCATTTTATTCTCACAGTCTTGCCAGAGCTCTCCGTTGGCTAGAAACTTCCCATGCAGCTGTATTGGACTCCAGTCCATTTGACCTCTTTGTATTAAGTTCCCCTTTGCTTTTGCAGGTTATAAGACTGGCGCTTCTTTTAGCCTTCCTTGCACATTTCTTCTGCACACCTTCTTGCCCATTACCCTATTACACAAGAGACCCTGACCCTTGTAACTCCAGTACACCATCTATTTCTTCTGCATCTCTGGCAGTGTGCACAGACTCATTATGTCTAAGGAAGGTCTGGGTTTACAGGTCCAGGGCAGCTCTAACACCTGGGACAGTGAGGTCTATCCCCACGAAATCTTGACCGAGGATTACCTTGGTAAAATCTTGCCTGAGTTATTTCCCTCTTGCACTAAGCAGGGATGGCAGCAGCGCATATGCCAGCACCAACCCTGCCACAGCAGAACTTGAAGTGCATGTCAGAACCAAAAGTACCTCCTGCCTGCACAGCAGCACTCTGGGGGAAGAGCCCTGCCAGCTAAAAGGCATTAGAGCAGCTGCTGTCACAGGTTAACCCCTGCACGCAGTGTGGCATGTGGTTAACGAAGCAGGAAAGCAGGAAAAAACTTATGGACAAAATGGAGTTTACAGTTTATTGGGTATTCTACTTGCTTCTCTGTGGACATACATACAACCTGTATGCTAGCAGCAGGTTTTCTCACAGAAAACCTTCTCAAGAAAAGGATATAATGGAAAATCCAAAACCCCACTTATATCGTAATGATTATTAATGCGACCCTAAGCTCAATGAGAACAGCAGGTCTTTATGCTCCAACATTTGCTGTTCCAAAGAACTCCTGGATAGAAAAGCAATCTGGAATAAATGTTCCTTTCAATACTAACCTGAGGTGGAAATATAAAATGGTCATGTATAGAAAACACACAATCTTGAAGAGAATTTAAAATAGCTTCTCCAGACCACACCAATCATATTGTAACTTGCCCAAATTCAAATATCTCAGTCACTTTTTTTCCCAAAGGTTTTGAAATTTGTTGTTGATGATGAACATGGGAAAAAGAAGTATTCATGATTTTCGTAGGGGAGAAAAAGTCCTGCTTCCCTCTTCCAGAAAAGAAATTAATGATTTAGGGAAGAAAACTTCAAAGTAGCTTTAAACCATTCTCCTTGCTTCTGTAATAAGCAGTCTTTTGCCAGCCTACTGTGCAACTACAGGAATGTGTGTTTGACAGCCCAGCACCCATCCAGGGCAGCTGCACAAAAATGGTTGGCAGAAGGCGGCCATTTTGAAGAGAAGCTGCAAGCGTCGAGAAGAGGGAAAGGAGACCCTGAGCAGAAAGGAGACCCTTAGCAGAGTCATTCTTTTACAACCCATTAGACCAAGCTTTTAAGAAAAATTAGTGTAGCTTGTATTTTTACTTTTGACACTTTTAATTTATGACCTAAACCACAGAAATTTAGAAAAGAATGTAAAACAACTGTAGTATCTCTGTAGAATTAATAAAAACACTTTTATGATTCTACCAAACAAGGATTGTTAACAAAACTCAAAGGTAAAGAATTATTTTTGAAATAATATCTATTTTATTGTTGATTTGCTTTTCCCTTTAAACCCTATATAATAAGGTGAACAGTCATTTTTAGTATAGTTTGGCAAACCCTTCAGCAAAATCTATTTGACTAGACCTTGAAGAAATCATCAGCAATTATGGGAAAAGAACTTCTTGAATGATGAAATAGGTTATTACATTGAAGGAGGACAACAGCATATGTCCCAGTTTTTTGGCAACAGGACGTGATTTAAAAATTCATCTCTTCCACATATGATACTGTGACAGACTGAAAAAGGTTTGACACAAAGAGGACACACAGAATAATCCCTTCCACCACAGCATGCATATCCATTTAATTCATTTATTTTATATTTATTTTTTCCTCCTTTCTCTGGATGGGGACATAAAACTCACCACTACAACAACCGCCACGCTTTGTGAAAGGTAAACCAGGCACTCACATGGGAGCCTGGCTGATGGTTTTTTACAAGGCCCTGGCAGCCCGCTCCCTCTCCCAGCCATTTCCACACATCTCTCATTCCCAGCACTGCTTGGAGTTCTCACTGTAATACAGTGGCTTTACAACGCAGCCTGGAAACAAACACCATAAAATCAAATATTTTAAAACATAAATGATTTGCAATATTCATTAGTAGGGAAAACAGTTACAGGGAAAGCAAGATACAGTTTCTGGGGTTTTGCTAGCATTTCTCTTGTTAAATGATCATTCCAGCACCGACATGGGAAACAGCTTTACTGGCACCTACGCTGCATGATCTGCATAACTCACTAATAGCTCTTCTGTTTACAAAATAAATAAAACAGTAATCCAAAATAGACAAAAATATGTAAATTTTTCTGGAAGCATCAGCTCTTACTTTACATTGAAGACTACGTCACCATTAAATACAAGTTTGTATCTCGGAGACAATGGAAGTTAAAGGCACTCAGTACCTTGCGGGACGACACTATATGATATTACATAAAACATATGAATTTTTCCTTTAATTCATATTATACTTTACATCGAAGTCAACATCACAAAGTTGCCTGTTTTAAGATGAAAGGTTGTTTCCCTGGTACAGAGACTGAATAAACTCTATGCATATCCTGTCACGTCACTATACTGAAATTCTTCTGCTTCTCTGGATCAATCCAAACCCATACTAAAATATACTGATTTGGTGACAAGATCTGTTTCTGAAAAGGTCTGGAATGAGTACTGGAATTGCAGGGCTCATCCTCCACTGGCAAGCACTTAACTATGTGCGCTATGGATGTGCAAAACTCATCTCAAAGGAAGAAAAGTTTGCACACACTGGTCTCAATACTTTCATGGGTATTAATCTGGAGCTTCTGCTTCAAGAATATCAGAGATTGTAATTTTTTTTTTTTTAATTTAGTTTGTCACACTGTGATAATGAAAAAGAAGGACCAAGAGATCAGGTAATTGGAGCATTATAATGATAAAAGCCCTATAAATAATTTACTGTTTTCCAGTTCTGACCCCAAATCACCTGCTTACAAAAAAGGGAAAAGAACAAAAGAAACAAATGCCCCTGCAGCTGGTGGCAGTGAACTTAACACAAGCAGCTACATCAGCCGGTATGACCTACTGACAAAAAAGCAGTGAAAAGGGCATCCAAATGCAGTATAAACCATCTGCTAACCCACTAGTTTACTGCAGTATTAACAGAAATGCTTACCACAGATTTTTCGGTTCTCTTTGGTTGCAGAGAGAATAAAGCCCATGACACTGAATTGTGACTATCCCAGCCATAGAGCAGAATATTGTGGAAGGCAGGTTGTCCAATATATCATATGCAAAACACTGCAAATAGAGTTACCCCTGACCTTAAGCATTCAACATGTGCAACAGCTGATTTTGTAACTGTACAGCCCTCCAAGCATGACTCCACCTTTATCTTCAATATGACTACCAAATGCAGGCCGATCAGCGCCCATCTGCATACTGCAAACTGCTGCTGAAAAAAATAAAAAGATAATTAAGCCAATATTTACACACATAACAGAAAGAGATCATTGTACATATTGCTCAGTTTATTCTGCAGGCAGATCTCTGAAGTAAGTTCAATGCATGGCCCAAAAAATAGAGACTGCATGTCACATATTATTGTGACTCAAATTAATGCTGTAGTTATAATGGAGAGAAATATCCCATTAAGTTTGTTGGAAAGTTGTTTGGAATACAGGAACTGATATTTTATAAAATAATCAGCGGGTATGGGGTTAGCAGAGTCATTCTAGATTTGTAGCATATAAATGAGATCAAAATGTACCAGCATTCATTTTCTTGTGGCGGGAGGAGGGGAAGAAGGTGACTTTAAAATACTAACTATAAATAATAAAATATTTAAAGATATGGCAAAGGCCAAAATGTGTCATTTATATAAATGGCTATAACAGGACTGACAGAGAGAACAGTTTGTCCCCTCACTCTGAACTTCAGCGGGAGCCCACCTGGCTGGCCTATGGTGGGGGGAGGAACCTGAAAGTCACAGAAGCTTATTGAAGACTCATGCCAGTAAGTGCAATGTTTAAATCTAAAATATTACACATTTTGAGTGCAATCTTTATATATAGATTATGTAATGTTTTCAAGAGGCCATTATGATCATGTCATTTAAGTACTTGCAGAGGGAGTCTATAGCATTTAGCAAAGCATGGCATGCTTCAACCCCACAAGTTCCTGTGGTTGAACCTGGAGCATTTTACCCCCCTTGAAACATCCTGCAAAAGTAAGCATTTAGGTAAAAAAGGCAGGCAGCAGTTAGCAACTCCCATCACATCTATATTTACGCTTGTTCCTAACAGGTGGGTCCAGGCAGCCAGAGGTATTTAAGAACATATCTTCCTCCACAGTCAATGGCAGGTAGCTGCAAAGCATCTTGGAGAACCTGAGTCTTGGCCCAGTCAACAAAATTTGGACCAGTACACTGCAGGGATCATTCTTGAAATGCTGCAAGTGCGTGCACTTCATTTCCACACCGCCTTAAATCCCACCTTCATATCACAAAGCTAAGCTTAATGGTTGCATCTACCAAACTATGTTCTGGCCATGAGGACTGTGCTACCAAAGTGTGAATAGCATGTAGTACCACTGTCTCATGGATGATACCTCAGATAAAAAGGAAAATGTGAGAAATATTCAAATAACAACTCTTGTGACTTCCAGTTAGGTCTTGTGTTAAAACAGAGTTTGCAAAATGAATGCAAAAACTAGCCTGGAACAACTATGTAGAGTCCCTAGAAAGTGTGTAGCAGAAAACCACATCCTATTTGCTGGTTCTCACGTTTTAAGAGCAGTTTATCACACATTTAGAAAACACATTTTCATTCTAGTAATTAGCAGTCAGCATTCTGCCATTTAAAGCTCTCACGCTCAAGGGGAACTCAGAGCTGGTATCTCTGCATGACTTTAGAACTGCTCCTGAAGCTTGCATATGGAAAGGAATACCCTGTGTTGTTTCACGTCTTTGTAGGTTGTGATCTCAACAAGCTCATAAACATGTCTAAGGCTGACTATAATTTGTCTTGATTTAACAAGTCAGCTAGTATAAAGTGTTTAAAATAACTGCTAAGTTGTCCTCCAGTTTCCAAAGGGCATTTCTGGTGCCAAAAAGTAGTAGAAATAAAGAAATATTAGCAGAATAGGTTTTTCACTAGCAATCGTGATTTTTAGTGATAAAAGAAATTTAAAATGTTGTAATGCATATTGACTTAAACACTGGTATATGTCAGAATTACACACATATCATGGAAAAAACTGTATTTCAAGCACCATTAACATTCATTTCTGTGTTACTATCTTTTGCTTATAGTAAAATTCACTAATATAGTACTGTCTCAACAATTCTAAACAATAAAAAATCTGAAGTCAGGCACTATAAACAATCTTGAACTTTTCTTTTTCTAGACTTTTAAAATTTATATTTTGTTCTTTTATATTTTCTTTCTGACTTTTGAATCTGCATGGCACACATTTTCCAAAGTTTCTTTTGCAGCCAAAAGCGGAGATTTTTAGTTGTTTTAAAATAAAAATCAAAAGGCTTTCATATTCCCATGCCCCCAGGAACTAATGCTTTAACAAACACATCAAATAGCCTGATACTCATTATGACAACGTAAGATTGTTACACAGGTCATAAAATATCTGCAAGAAGTGTTTACATAATGCTAATATCTTACTTAGATAAAACATACAAGTAGATCTGGCAAAATTTTTCTTCTTTGGTGCATGTCCAGGTATTGTAAGTAATATAGTGTATGGAGATTAGCAATAGTTTGACTCTGCAGGG
Source organism: Fulmarus glacialis (assembly GCF_000690835.1). Taxonomy (NCBI): domain Eukaryota; kingdom Metazoa; phylum Chordata; class Aves; order Procellariiformes; family Procellariidae; genus Fulmarus; species Fulmarus glacialis. The sequence goes on along the minus strand of NW_009235008.1, from coordinate 36,808 downwards.
TATCTTCTAGTGTCTTCTCATGGCAAAATGCCTTTCAAGCTTAGTGTCACTGAGACAATAATATCTTGCAGGTATGTGAAAAAATATATCTGACAACAAGATGCCATTAGCTCCCCTTTGTTTAATGTGAAAATTTTTGTGAAATAATGTGAAAATATTAAATGAAGCTTTTTTTTTCCTTAAAAAACAGCTAAAATAATAATATTAGTATAGGAAGACAAAGCACAGAACAGTGAAAATGGGTAAGCATTTCTATGTAAATGAAATTCATGCAGAGCATCCTAACTGCATGGCCAAGGATGGTCTAGTTACCTGCCTAATCCACTACATGGCAAAGTTGGCAATATCCTGTTTTTATCCATATTTATATATCATTTTTATAGCTTCAAATGCATAACTTATATTGGAACTTCAACAGGACCAAGCAGCTCTAGGATAAAGCCTATATTAATTATCAGTATCAATTTTTTGGGAAATATGTGGGGGCGGTGTGTGTGCAGCAGAAGTGCTCAATTTCCCTAGATTTCAGGGCTGTCTAGATTTTAAGAACTGTGTGAAAAGAACAAAGACAACACCCTTCTCTGTAGTTTCAAGAAAAATCTTCATTCGAAGCTATGAAAATCTTCCAGTGGTTTCCAAAATGGGAATGAATTCAGCAAGTGCTTGTATTTTCAAGGGAGGGCTTGCTGCATCTCACACCACAAAGAACAGAAAAGACCCAGAATTACAGCAGAAGCTTTAGTGAGCTATGGATTTCATTGCACCTTCCTGGGCTCATTAGTTCAGCTAACAGCTTCTCCTTGTTAAGAGGCTCTGTGGTTAGCAGCAGCAGCAGCAGCAGCAGCAGCAGCAGCAGTCAGAGATGCTAAAGCAGAGGTACCTGCAGAGACCATGGTTCAGGCTGTATCTTGGGCTGGAGATGACACTGTAAACCCTGCTTCAGGAATGTTCTATTTATTTTAACTTTATTCACATTTCATTATGATTTTGTTTTCACACTCAGGCCAGCTTCACACCTCTCAGGCTTACCTTTTGTATCTCAAAGGAAACTGAAGAATTATTGGTCATATGCTGCTTTTACTTACATCCCTTTAACCCCCATTCAGGCAGGGTCATATAGCTGTGAGGGGAAAAAGATGCCCTTCGTATTAGCATCCCTCTGTGGAAGATTTTTCATTTGCTTCTATATTTAGTCATTTTGAGCAATAATAGAAACTGATATCTTGCCTCCTGGAATACAGTGGCTTAAACATTTGAAATGTTTTTGCTGGAGGGTGCTGTTAGCACTTCTGTGCTTTTTTTTCACCTCTCCCAATCCAGTATCCATTTCTTGCTGTACTGCATAATGAATATGAAATGTATTTTTGATGGATATACAGTCAACCAGCAAAATCTCCAGGTTCAAAAATGAAAGCAACAACAGATCCATAGCTGTATACACACATGCATCGCCTTTGCTCTTCCCCTGAACACAAAATCTGGTTGATTAAAGGGGAAGGCCTTAATAAGGTCCCAGTGTGATGTAAGGTTAAGCTGTGTGGGGAAGATCTGAGGATGTAGCAGAGTCACCTATACACTCTCTACCGCAGAGAATTAAAGAGTCCCAGAAAAGAATCACTTGAGTAAGGGCACTGATCAGTTTTTCCAGAACTGGATCAGTTAGCAACTTGAGCAGGCTTCCGCTTTGGTGGTGTAAGGGGAGAAAGTTTTACCATCTCCAGACAGTAAAAGTGCCACTGCCTGGGGAATTTGTTTCTGTAGCAATAGTCCTTGTCCTTCCTTGTGCATCTGTGTCAGAGTCAGAGAGCACAAACATTCTGTCTTGAGCTCTTCACGGAAGCCCAGCTAGGAGTTGCAAAGCAGATACAACATCACCCACATACCTTCTCCAGCACTAGCTGGCATGGAGAAATTTAGGCTGCTCCTCCTCATGGAGGGGTCATTGCAAATACCCTGTACTGCAAGAACTCCATGTTCTTCTCCCCAGGTAACAGCTTCCAGCTGACAAGTTGTCACAGTTAGGGGGGTTAGTGTCACAGTTTCATGTCAGTTTGTATCATGTAACATAGCTATGCATGACACCGCAAGAAAAGTGAACACAAGTGTACCACTTTTAGACAAAAAACTTTTCCTGTGAAAACAACAACAGTGGACAAACCTTAGTTTCTTTTACAATACAGTATTTTCTTACCAACTCCCTCCCCCAAAACCAAAACCAATGCTGTTGCTACAGGCTGCACTGTATAATCCCAACTTGTCAGTTTGCTGTCCTTCGCTGTCTGTGGCTATTACCTTTTCCCATGCCTGAGAGAAAACGGATGATCCACCAGCCAGATTGGCAGGACAAGTCATTCAAGAAATTGGATCCATACCTTTCATTGCCAATGGGACCTGGAGCAAATCATGTAGACCAAGCTTGGATGTAATGATAGGGGCCCAGACCTTTCTAAACATCTCATTAGCCATCTCACTGCACCACTGGGACCCTAACTGTAAACAAAAATACCTCTCTGTGCTACAGTGTCCAGTTTGTAACATGAGCATAAAGACATTTCTTACCTCATACATGTATTTTGGAATTTAATACATTAAAGATGCAAATTGTGATGTAAGTCCCTACACTAGCTTCATGGAGCAAGGCTGAGATAAAATCGACATAATTTAATTTGACGTCTATGCACAAATCTCAGTGTGTGTGTAACAAGCAGTATAGCACTGATGACTATACACCCTCAAGAAGTGGAAAGCAATCTTTATATTTTTTGTGTGCTTACCTCTATAATATCTGAAAATATTGCACATATCCAAACCCAGAAATAAGACTTATACCCTTCCTTTTTTCTCTCACTTTATACTTCCTTGATGGGCCACAGGAAATAGCTTGTTTGGTTTGTATACATTGGCTTGTTTGTGTGTGAGTGGATGTGATGTGTGAAAAAATGATGTGGAGTCAAAAAGCGATAGCTTCACAGGCTGTTTTCAGAGTGAAAAGGCTCATGGCCAGTCTGATTTCCCACTGTACTGAATTTCATAATAATTGTTTACTTGACTGAGGTATTTGCTACTCACCTGCGTGAGCTTTTCTCGTGGCTGACAGTTTCAATTTTAAAGCTGAAAATTCCTCTCAGAAAAAATCTCCATGGAGATTTTAAATATCAGGATAAAGACCTTGAATCGGCCTGTATTTTTAATATTTGGAGGAGTGTACAGAGCAGAATGGGGTGGGTTTTTGGTTTTTTTTTTTAAGACCAAAGGGATTTCTGTCCTTGAAACTATTCAGACAATTTTCAGAGTGTGAGACTTCATTCCTAGGTGTAAAGAACTCATCTAATTAGTTTTCAAGGTCAGGAAAGTATGTGTCAGTGTGTCCTACTCTGTGCTGGCAAGGATAACAGACAGGCTTGGGTTTTGGCTTTTTTTTTATTGCTTGTATTGTTTTGGGGGGGATGGGTTCATGATTAGATGTTTCAGATTTGTTTTTCTATGATATCCAGGGAGAATCTAGCATTGGAGAGTAATGGTGGGAGAAAGCATGGTGGAAAACAAGTTTTCCTTTTATGTTTTAATCAGTCAACATTCGCTAACCGTGTGGGTTGACTTAACGTGCAAAATATGTACATACAGCATGTATGGACAGATACGAACTGATGAATTTTATGCCCTAAAATGCTGGCGTGTGCACCACTTTCCTCCCAAAATCTGATCACAAAAACTCGTTGCTGAGCTCAGCCCAAAAAATGAAATCCTTTGTTACTTTAGCATCAGTGTTCATGTACTCACATGAACAACAACATGCCAACCATAAGGCAAGTGATACCGCAACGGTGTTGTTAAACTACAGCTAATAAATCCTGATAAGAAAAAGGATGTCTTAGAAAGGGCCCTCATATTACACAGATCAAAGCTGGATCCCATCTTCTAATCCCGAAGCGAAGGCAGAGAAATCTTGTTTCTTTGTCCAGTGTACTATGTACATACAGCGTTAACTGCTTCATGGACATAATGAATACTATCTGAGGAGATTAAACCTCTGAGATGTGATTGCAAATGATCACATTTCATTTGAATACAAAGAAAAAATGGTTAATATTTTGCTGTAACCAATTTTCTACCAATTGGAGTTCTCATTTCCCAAATGAAAAATTATCCTTAATAAACAAACTGCTATTAGTTAAACAAATAAAAAATGCCTAGAAACTAGGAACACTGTTTTCTGGGAATTTATGATACTACAACCACTTTTCTTCAGGAAAAAGATAGTTTCTAAGCTGGGTATGTCTGTGAAAGGTAACTATCACACATTCACTTTATCAAATTGTACTTTCACTCTGACAGGCAGGTGGTCAATAGTTTAACAGTGATCACAGCTACTTACACCACACTTCTCTTAAGCTTCACATCTGCATGGTATCATTTTCAAGATGAAATAACGAAGTAGTAGGCTTAATTAGCTTTGAAAGTATCTAGTGTAAAACTGCCAATTTTTATTTCTGTAGTGGTTTAACCCCAGCCAGCAAATAAACCCCACGCAGCCGCTCGCTCACCCCCCCCTCCGGTGGGATGGGGAGAAAATCGGGAGGGCACAAGTAGGAAAGCTCCCGGGTTGAGATAAAAACAGTTTAATAATTAAAAAAAAAACAAAGTAGAACAGTGATAATAACAATGAGAACAATAACAATAACAGAATATACAAAGCAGGCGATGCACAATGCAAATGCTCACCGACCGCCGACCGCATGTCATGAATGGGGGCAAGTCGCCCCACACACCTGGTTTTTATACTGAGCATGATGTCACATGGTATAGAATACCCCATTGGCCAGCTGAGTCCACCACCCCGGCTGTGCTCCCCCTGGTGCAAGCACCACCCAGCAACAGCCAAAGCATCAATGGGCCATCAACGCTCCTTTTACACCAAAACAAAGCACACCCCCCAAGCTACTGGGAAGAAAGTTAACTCTGTCCCAGCCAGAACCAGGACAACTTCATAAAGCTATCTCAGGAAATGGAATAGACCGAATTTGCTCTATAGATCCAAATGGCTGAAATTATCATCTTCAACTCATGCAGCCCTAGGAAGTTATTTACAGTGGGATACAGTTCTTAAACAAAATTTCCCTTTAAGTGCCTGAAGTTTGCAAGCAAACCAATAATTGTCACAATCCCACCTCTGCTTTGATAGAATTGCAAGAGCAAATGGGGTCAAACTCTGCCTTAGCCAAAATCTCCATACCACTCTGTAGGTGTTACGCCTCTATTCATATGGTTGGTGGACAGTGATCCTGGTTTTCAGGAAGGAGCACCACTTGTATTTATAACCTCAATATTTTTTGAAGATCACAGGTGTTCTTGATGAATAAGTTAAAAAAAAAATATAGAAACAAAGTCATTCATACTTTGTCTTAAAGAAAAAGTAAGTCAAAACAAAATAAAACACCTATCAAATTACCACATTTACAATGTAAATGTAAAAAAAAAGTCTATACTAAGGTAGATATTTTTCCTCAGAATGATTTTTAGTCTGACACAATTTAGTGGATTAAATAAACAAAATGTTCTCTTTTATTCCAGATGTTAGGCTAGATATTTCATCCAGTTTTTACTGTTTTGCCACAATCTAAGGATTTCTATAGGCAGAATAACCCATAACGCCTTCTGAGATGCTTCAGCTCCCACCACTCAGTTCTTAAGCGCAACTATCAACATTAGCATCAGTGCACAGACACACAATAATTACTTTTACATCCTTACCCAGAAAAATTGAACTATCATTAAAACTATTCACACATCGGTAGACAAATGACTGACAACCAGGTTTCACCAGCTGAAGCACCTGGCTGTTCCTTATATGCAGAGATCAAGTAAGATGTCTCTGAAATCCAGGTTAAGAATAGGAAGTTGACTTTTGGAAGGTGCTGACTAAGAGTGAACAGCAGCATCTGATTCTAAACCTCTGAGTCTTCACCCTTTCTGGTAAACAGATGAGACTCCATTTAAGGCAAGGGAATCAGGGATTATTTTTTTTTTTTCTCTTAACAGTCATGAAATTGTTCAAATTATCATTTTCATCTTACTGTGCTTTATTTTTATCTGACAGTGTGGCAGCAGGAACTCAGGGAATCAGCATATTACTTTTCTTTTTACATGTTACTTTTTAAATTGCAAGTTCCTCAGGATCTGATGATATTAAAAAAGCAGAGAGGGAAGAGAGTCAATGGGATAAGTGACAGAGATCTTTACTGATGGTGACAAGTTTATCTTGTACATAAAAATGGTTTGAAAGTTCTCAGTTACCTGAAAGAGCTTAAATCAGCATTTGGTGGCTGTCATCCCAACAGACACACACTATTAGATTCTGGTAGTAGGGCGAACAATATTAGTCCCCAACACTGAATATAGCAAATTCATAGGCTGTTTTTAGGATGGCACTGAATTTAGTTGAAAGGCAAGGCTTGATCCACCAGTCCATGTTCTAACATACGATGAATAATAACATTTCTGAGTATATTACTTTACAATACAATAATTTACCGGGCAATACTGTCACCAGCTTCCCCTCTTCCCTCTCCAGCCCCAACATACTCTTTCACCACACGGCTTGGTTTACAGACAAACACCTATGAAAAAAAGTCAGAAAGAAGATGCTGGACTATTGATTAGTGATGGTTCAATGTAAAACCAGTTCATTAGGTACAGAAACATTTTCAAACCTGATGAGTTTGTTAACTTCTAATATAGTAGGCAAATAGATTATTTGTCACTGCTACAGCACTAAGAAAAATCTTCATGAACAGACTTGTATTACTTTGATAGGTCTCGGCTGTCTTTCCTTTGAGTGCTAACTTTTATTCTTTTTGTCCTAGGTAATATATCAGAAAAATTTTCACATTTCAGTAAAGTATAAATGTTGTGTAGAGAGTACTGAGTGGGCTGAAACTGATGCCCTCTTTAGCTGAGCCACAACCAGTCACTCAGGCACTGGGAACTCCTGCCCTTCCCTGCCTGTGCTAATGGATATGGATGCACCAGATTCACAATGGCTTTGTTACAGGCAAGCATTAAGTCTTTGCTCCATAGGATCATATATTGGCCGTATGGCCAATTCTTGATTTGGAGGCAAGTTCAACTTTCTTTTTTATGGGGTAGATTAACATGGTTTTGGTTAAGTTGCCATTTCAAAATTAAGCTTCCTGAAAAACCCTTGTTTATTTCAGTACAAATTTGGATCTCTCACATGTACGGTGACCTTCTTCTAGCACTTAAATTTAGCTAGATTCCATGCTGATATTATTAAATCCACCTTCTGCTCTCAGTGTTGTTGATCTTAAAAGACGTTGACTATGACTGATGTTATACACCAGTAAGAGAGATGCTTAAGCAGTCCTGCTAAGAATCCACCCAGAGAACTGGATGAGGAATCTGCTTTTCGTGCTTGGTGAATCCTATTTTGCTCCACACATGATTCACCAAGCATGTTGTTCAGTTAGAGAGATTTCTGTTTGTTTGTGCTACCATCTCAGCTGATCTAGCAGACACTGCGGAGTGCCTCTTCTAGCTTGGTTTGAATACTGGGGCATAGATGTGAATGAGTGAAATAAAGGTAAGGGGAGAAGGATGTTTGTCAGTCCTTTCAGATGAAAGTATTCAGGTCTCCTCAGGTTTGATCACATGGTTTCAATCGGATGAGAGGCTGTGTGTAAACAATCAAGCTATAGCTGTGTCTTTATTTTCTATGGTTGTATATGAATATCCAAAAGCTAGAATACATTTCTTTCACTTCATATGCAATATTACTTATTTTTAATCCTGAGTGCTCTGTGGCCAGTCATGTATTCCTGATTTTCCAGGGAAATCCCAAAGGCTTTATTTTATGGATAGGGGTTGCAATACCAGATTCTACAAAGGTAATAGTCTTATCTAGAAGACAAAAGAGACAAAAATGGAGCTAAATGTTAAAACAGATTACTCTCTAACTTTTAATGGCATGGAGGACACGGACAGATTTATGAAGCTGATGGTACTTACATATAAAGCCAAGGAATGTCTTTTTTATCTGTGTGAGAAATCTAAAGAGATTCCTACTGACAGTAATTGCATCCAAATCTAAATTCATTAGAGATGAAAAATAAAGAGCACCCAAAATATTTCAGAAAAGTTATCCTCAAAAGTATGTGTACGCTGGCAAGGCTTTTTAACATGAAACTTAAGACGGAAGTCTTTCATAGGAACATCAATAGGTGTTGCTCCAGTACTAATAAATAAGTCAGCACACATTTATGACAATGCAATAGGATACAATTCATGGTTCAGAGGCAGTAACAGTCTAAAGTTTGTGGCCAATTTCCCATTAATGAAATATTATCTGTTCTTTACAACTTAGGTACTTAAGTAAAACCCTATCTCCATCTTTGTGAATATATCTTCATCTAAGGAAACGTGTGTTACATATACATGCATAGACATGTGTCTGATTTTCCCTTCCTTTTCTGTTCTATTAAACTGTCTTTATCTCAACCCACGAGTTTTCTCACTCTTACCCTTCCGATTCTCTCCCTGTCCCACTGAGGGGCGGGAGGAGTGAGTGAGCAGCTGTGTGGTGTTTGGCTGCCTGCTGGGTTAAACCACGACACCATTTAAATTATTTATCCTTTCTTCGGACGTTTTCAATTTCTGAAAGGCCAAAAGACTTACACCGGGCTTTTAGAAATCTAACATATTTTTCTACTTGGAGTTTCCATTTTTCCTTTTATAACTTTATAGTTCATTGGGGAATGTGTGGCAGGGAAAGTTGTTCAAATGTCCCAGCATTTGAAGTAAGCAGATTAGTAAATGTTTAAACTGTCATGCATGACTACTATTCTTCATAAATAAAATACCTCAGTGTTTAAAAGGACTGTTGTTCAGGACTCCCAAGTTGTTCTCTCCCCTTGGCTTATGTCCTGAAGGATCAGTCCCTCAGCACCCAGTTGTCTTCAGCACTTTTGCTAAAAATTATATGCTTAGGCTTGCCTAAGCAGGGAATAGGCTGCACAGTAGTCCACCATGTGAATGAGACTGCTTCTGTGGCAGGGAATGCTGAGTGAAAACGAGATGAGCTATCTTGCTTTGAGTAGGATGAGTAGTCATCCCAGGGGTTAGTTTGGAGCAGCTTCTGTGCTGTAAACTCACACCCACCATTCTGCACCCTAATTGCCTCATGTACACAAGACCTCTGTAGCACACTGACGATCAGAAATGTAATATATAGTTTTCAACCACGGGTATATTGGATTGTAGATGGGTATGTTTGTCTTACAAACACAACCCCTTTAACTGAAGGGGTGGCTCATAAAAAGTTGTATCCACAGATGGCAGGCAGCCTGGGGGCAGCCAAAGGGACTCAGAAGAGAGTCCACGGTCATGAGCACAGTGTGAAAATCTAAATAAAGGAGAAAAACAAAATCAAAAAGTATAAGGGATGAAAGAAGTCCCAGCTAAGATGTGTACAGAACAGTAATTGCTGAAATGTCTGTCTGAAGAAATCATTCCTCACATGGAAGAAATCTAACAGTGCAGGCTAACATTGCACTTGCAACCTTATCCCAAAGCACACAGAAGGAATTACTATTTTTCTTTGTCTTACAATGTTCACAGATTTTTATGTAGCAAGAACTACTATCATCACCAAAAAATACGTCCTAGATGGCATAATACATAGACTCTTTTGAAGACTATTGATGGTAGGAGTCTGTCATTCATGCCTACATATTTGTGTATAGTGAAAGAACATATATTATCACCTCTGAAGAGCTGAAATGTTCAGTTGTTTACCATATGCAATGTAATTCCTGACTAAATATAAGGAATGCAAAATCTGCAATGTACTCCATCATTAAGATAATTATATGCACTCTTACTATAGTTGGGATATCTAAATAAAGTATAAGTCACAGATTTAACTTCAGTCTGGGACCATGTATTGTATATAGAATACTTAAGCCCCAAATTTCAAGAGGATTAAATATTATTTAAGTGTAAGACTCTGTATCTAAAATTTAGTAAAAAGAATTATTTCTAACATCTACTGTAAATTTGGAAACAATATTTTTACTTTGGTTAAATAACTACTTTCTATTTTTTATTAAATTCTGTGTTATCTTAAAAATACTTGTTGTCTATAAGTTGCATTTCTGCACATCCCATATAAATATTATTGTACCTATAGTAATGTAAAAATTTATATCTTTGCTTAAATTAAATTTATATAGTTTGCTGATTTCTAAGCAGGACAGTTACATACCAAATAAATTGTAAAATCCAAGCAGAGCCTTATAATCTTATGTTAGGAGACTGTATGGCACTTTATTCTTAGCAAAGAAACAAACATATGCCCTTTTCTTCAGAGGTTCTCTATCTGATTGCCAGCGTCACACAAAAACATGGACAACAATGAGGAAGCAAAGTAAACCCCAAATAAGGCCTAATAACCTCTATTTTCCAATTCACTCATTATTTCTTATGTCTCAGATGATCCAGGACATTGATTTCAGGACTCTTTTCCCACTCCCAATTATTAAAAAAAATGCCTAACTAACTAGATGAAAACACACTTCATAGTGCTAATTGCAGTTTACCTTTATTAATGTACCCATTCCCTGAGTCATATAATAAGCTGAAGAGAGAGAGCAACAGCTTTTCTTGCATGTAATCTGCAAACATCACATTGTTGCTGTTAGGTAACTGGGTAATATTTCTATAGCATGAATTCTAGACACTGGCAATACCAAGCTTTAGCCTACATCTTAAAATTGTAATCCCTTTTAAAACCAGTATGTTTTTCCGCAGATAAAGATTGCATAACCACGTACTGTGCTTTTACTTACTCCTTTTTGAGTGTTCAGCATCTGCGACCAGACAATTGTCTTGAATCTCTGTTGTAGGATGTGCAGCTTCAAGCAACCCTAAGGACACTTGAGCTGGCACTCTGCCGCGCTCTCCATTGCAGCAAGGCTCTCCACAGCACAAAGGCAGCACAGGGCAGCTCCCTCGCCACCACCCACCCGAGCTCTTGGGGTATGTGTAAAAGAGGAACAGTGTCATGGCTGGCTACAAATGACTAGGATCTTAAATAACCCACATGATACAGAACTGCCTTCAGGCTCTTTCTACTTATTTTGGGGATCAAAAGAGCACAGTATTGCCCAGGGCTGTATTTTAAATGGTATTTAGATGCTATAAGATTCAAGTGGGTGCTTAGTGAGGCTGACAAATGTGCCTAAGCATCTGAAGTCCATTAGCCTCCTGTTTTTCATGTGTAAACCTGTGCACTTTCGTAAATTTACCCTATAAAGCTATTTGCGTGTGAGGGTGTAAGTGGGTGTATGTATATATTATCACTCATGTACCTACTCTTCTGAAGCTATGCTGTTCGCTGCTCAGCTACTGCTGAAAACCCAAGCTGCTTCTGTCTTTCAGACAAGTAAAATGGTGAGCAACTATGAAAACTAAGCGATGCCCATTATGTTCAGCTGAACAGTCAAAAAGTTAACAAGCTAAGAAACACTTGTCAATAAAAAACTGTGAAATTTGTTTGTTTAAACTGGCAGTTATAGTAGACATTTCTGAATCTAATGCTGAAGGCAACCATCTCGCTGAAATGTGATGTCATGTATGACAGGAACAGTGTGACAGACTTGCAGAGGGGAATATTAACCTGCCAGTTTACCATTGGTGGCAAATTTAAGAGAGAGAAAGAAAATATTAATACTGAATATTTATAAAGCATTTGCTTGCTTAACTGTTTCTTCCTTTGAGTGTCATTCCAGTACTAAAGTACAGCTTAAGAATGCTTCTAATGTGTCACCAAAAAAAAGGAAAAGTTCCAGATCTCATTGCTAAGTCCCTGAGCCACCTAGTCCCTTGTGAGAAGAGATTAAATTAAAGGAGTAGGAGACAAAGAACACTATACGGTTTCATCTGAACTTCAGATCCTGGCAGCCCTACTTTGCTATTTCAGACCCCGGCAGCTCTATTTTGCAATTTCAGATAAGTACACCCAGCACTTTATTGAGTTATAAATTGCTTTTCCACATTGTTTAAACAACATGGGGAACAGATCTTCACTATTCCCCTACGTTTCAATCAAAGTCAGCTTCAGTTCTTTCTTGCTCATTTTGTATTTATGTGCTGCATTTCTGCAAGCAATGCACAATGTATTCCTGGGTATTTGATTGCATTACATTTCATTTGTCATATACATAGCTAGGCCAGTCAGGAACAATTACACAAAATGGTGCCGTAACACTTGGTGGAAACAGTGCGTCTCTGAACGTAACAGTTACATTGCTGATAATATAAATTATACGCCATATACACAACACTTGGTATTTGTCAAGGCTTTCGTACTTAGGTGCCTCTACTAGGATTAATATGTTTCAAGAAAGCCAGAGCACTGCAGCAATTAATCAAGTTTCCATAATTAAGGTAACCTTGATTTAAGCAAATTATCCTTAAAGCTCTCAAGAATCAACAGTTTAGATAAAACTGTTAAGTCAGTAACTGTGGTCTGTAACTGGATTCTTAGAGCTGATTTATGGAATAATTTCTATATGTGAGTCCTCCCCTCAATACCTTTAAAATTCAAATCTACTTACCAGTCCATACAATTGTACTGCAGAGAACAGCCCTGGGAGCCACCTTCCAGGCCGTAAGGACTTCTCAGGGCCTAAGCTGCAGTCACAGTAACCTATGGCCACAGCTCCATTGGCTATATAACGCGCCTCAATGCAGTACCGCTTCCTCCTCCTTAAGTGTTTATTGAAAAAACTCCTGTCTATACGACTGATCTTGAAGTCAGGAAAGTCAACAGCAAACTTCTAATGGATTTCAATGGGAATAAAATTGGGTCATACACAACCATCCTATGGGTTGAATTAGCAAAAGTGTCGTCCATCTCTGGAGCCTCTCGTAGATGCAGAAGAGCCAGAAATGTTTAAACTTGACAACCTTTCATTTGAAAAATCAGGGAAATATTTTAGGTTATTTAATTAATAATGTGAAATGAGATGAACAAGAGAACCTACAATCATCACCTTCCAATGGAAAAAAAACAAGTGGAAAAAGGAGAACTAGAGAACAGTTTTCATCAGACTGTATTGCACTCACTAAGTTAATCTCCAAAAATAAATAGAAAACAGGAACAGGAGAAACAAACACTGCCTTGAAGACATACGGTAGAACAAGGGTCTAGGGAAGCAAGAATTCAAATGCTTTTATACAGAGCAGTTCAAAAAAATTTGCACAAAAATTGAGTAAGTCCTGCATGGAAAACAAAGTGAAAATCTATTGGCTGTGAAGAACCTGGAAGGTGTTTTGGGGCCTTTTACAATTCTGTTCTTAAAACCTTTGTCTTGGTGGTGGACACAGAAGAACACACAAAGAAAGAATAAAAGGTAAGCACTCTTCCTTTAGAGGAAAGGTAGAATGTCAGTATGATCTGTGGAATAATTTCATTCAGGGATTTCCCTCTCCATGCTTATAAATGTGTGTTTACTTTCAAATGGTCAGATAACAGAGGCTGATCTGTTGTGTTACAACGGCTTGCACCACTGCTCCATTTTACCTAAAAGGATTAACAATTGTTATCAAGCAAGTCATGAGTGCCACATTCCTTACTATTCACACCCACTGAACTCCAAAGCGTAAGAAGAAAAAAAAAACAGAATTAATAGCAGAACTTGTGAAAAGCAGGATGAAGTGTGAAGCACTTCTTTTAACAAGAACAATAGTATTGCAAAATTTCTCTTTCTTTCATAGAGATGTTTATCAAACGAAACCGGAAAGAATACAGTCTTAAGGAAACCTGGACCTAATCCAAAGTCCATTGAAATAAACACAACGTCTCTTACTGATGTCCATGAGCATTGTTTTGGGTCCTGTGTATGAAAAGCAACATTTCCTGTGAGGGAAATCAGCAGGCCACGTACACTAGCAGTATAGCTAATAATGCTCTCCCAAGGGGGCAAAAATAATAAAGAAGCTTGCACAAACAGGTTCTGATTCAACAACGCTCCTGCTTGTGCATGACAATCAAAGATAATTGCAAAGAAGATAGGTCACCTTCCTTCAAGCCACACTGGGATTCATTGTTAAATTCATGGTGAGATGAAGACTGATGCAGCTGGATGAAAAAATTCTGAGATAGATGCTGTCTATCTATAGATAGATGCTGAGATTGAAATATGTTTGAGAAATATTAAGAAGCTTAAGTAAAAAAAAAAGGTATTTTAAGCTTTACAGAAGATCAGCTGCAACATGTTCAATTTCTTCTCTGGTGGTCCTAGATCTCTGCTGTATTTAAGTGCCAAAGTATGTTTCTGCTCAAATCAAACTCAGTATTTATCTGTCTAGATGCATCTGTGCAGGTTGTTCTGTCTGTTTGAACTGTTTGCCAGGCAACACAGCAGATTTAGATGACCACAGTACCTCCCTCACATACGTGAGGCTGGAAAGTAAAACAGATCGGGACCTCATAAAGAAACAGCATAGCCTGGGGTGAGTCAAAGTGGATCTCCCACCAGGTAATCTGACAGGGGTGTGAGCTGATCCACAGAAGTTGTGGATGATGCTCCTTATTACCTCTAAATGTGAGGCTTGCAATTGTCAGAATCATACTCAAAATGCATGAAGTATTCTATTGCACGTAGTTGGCTTCAAGGAATTTGAAAACTCATATTCTGGAATCTCAGGCTTTTCTCAGTCTTAAGCAGAAGGCAGCTGATCCCTTTCTACCTGAGTCCCTTTCTTCTCAGTCAGATTATACAACACATCAAGAAGCCATTTTGTATATCATCTCAAGACTGAGACACTGAAGCCTGAGAAGAGTTAATGACATTTTGGTGACATCAAATATAAATGTGAAGCAAAACTCCCAGGATTTAATCAGAACTCATTACTTAAACTTTGTTTGGAATCTAGCACCAGCTCCTTATTGTATCTTTGGGTTTGTATCTGAATGTAATGTTCATGCCAAAAGAGCAAAAAGCAGATGCCTCTTGAATTCAAGTCTGTTAGAAATGTCTCTGCCACATTTGGTATCTAATGCTGCATAATGCATAAAAATAATGTATATGTATTTTGTCAATTGATTCTAAAATGTATCTCAAAGTACTTTCCAGGAACACCCAAATACAGCATAACAAACTTAATCCTGAAATTGGATTCACAAGGACAGATCTCAAAAAGAAGCCTTGGTTTATCAGAGAATATGAAAAAACCCACCAAGCAGTAACAAGCTTAGCTTCATGATCATAAAGTGTCCCCACAATTCTGACTGGAGTTTTTCAATGATTTATAAGAGGCATAATAAGCCACTGGCACATATCTTCTTACACATAAGAGAAATCAGAGTAAGAAAATAAGAAAATGACTGGGCATTGAAAAAGAAGAAAATACTTATTTTTAGCTGAGCTTTGCTGTAAATGGACTATCAATAAAGCAAAAAGATGTACAATAACTATCTCAGGTAAGAAGAAAGGCTCATTAGCAGAACAGTGAAATGGCAAAGTGAAAAAGAGATTGTCAGTTAAAGGTGAGAGGCCAAAGCAGAATGGAAGCACTCAGGAACATACTCCACAAGGTAAAGCTCAGCTACAGCACTGAGAGTTTAACTTATGACTGATTTTATAACTGAATTGAAAAGTCTGCTGAAGGCAAGCTGAAAGAGTAATGCTAAAATGAATGAGTGTATTGTATAGAGAGGGAATCCTCTTCAGCGTTCACAACCATACTTGCCACTTTAAAAGCAGGTACCATTTTCCCATGTGACAAAACTACTTTTTGCATTTTAAATTTCACTTCTTCTCTAAGAAGACATTATCCCATACTGGATTTGGCAAATAATTTAGAACAATTCTGCTTAGAATTAGATATATTATTAAAAGCAGAAGAGATGCGCATACGAGTAGTAACGTGCTATTGCTCTTCATGAGTGGTTCACAAACTGACTTGATGAAAAGAAGATAATTTTTATATATTAATAATAAACCTAAGAGGAGTAACAGTTTAACATCTTTCAGTTCCTACCCCTGATTAATAAGTGGTCAGCAAATAAGTTCCCATTTAATTTATCATTTGTAAAAATATACTACAAATTACTTCAAAAAATTCTCATTAGTCAGCATTTCCCATATGCACTGAAATTAGATCTGTTAAAAGGTAAAAGGAAACATTAAAACTCAGGTTTCTGTGTGAAAACTTTGATAAAAAGCTATGAACTGTCTTAAAGTGAAAATCTGTATTAATTAAAGGGAAATACAAGAGACAGGGCAAAGTTCCAGCACACCAACAGAAGTGACAAATTATAACAGAATTTGTGTCACCACATAAGTGTGTGCTTATGTGCATATAGGTTAATGACTAAGTACAAAAAGGATTTGTACTTGTGTCCTGGTTTCGGCTGGGATAGGGTTAAATTTCTTGCTAGTGCTGTGTTTTGGATTTAGTATGAGGAGAATGTTGATAACACACTGATGTTTTCAGTTGTTGCTAAGTACCCTCCTAGTCCAAGGACAGCTCCCATGCCTACTGACTGAGCTAGGTACACAAGATGGGAGGGAACATAATCAGGACAGCCAGCCCAGCTGGCTAATGGGGTATTCCATACCATGTGACGTCATGCTCAGTATATGAATGGTAGGCATGATCCAGGAAGTACCGATCGCTACCTGGTTATCGGTCAGCGCGGGTGGTGAGCAATTGCATTGTGCATCACTTATTTTGTATATTTTATCATTATCATTATTATTCTCCCTTTTCTGTTCTATTAAACTGTCTTTATCTCAACTCACGAGTTTTTCTCACTCTTACCCTTCGATTCTCTCCCCGTCCCACTGTGGGGCTGGTGGGGGGGGAGTGAGTGAGCAGCTGCGTGGTATTTGGCTGCCTGCCAGGTTAAACCACGACAACTTGGAATGATAAAGTATCAGAGAATTGAATCTCTTAGGGAACTTTCTTCCCTTCAGAAAAGGCAACTGTAATGACACCTTGTGCTAACTCAGAAATCGCACAGTTCCATGAAAAGCCTCTACAGTAACTACATAAAGTAGAACAAAATTATTGGATGTACTACTTGATTTTCTTCACAGGTTATAACATTGAACAGATGGTGGTCCATCACTAGTCTGAGCCTGATAGTTTTGTTGGCTTTAAGTAACTTACTGTGACGTACAGCCCAGTGAAGGTCAGCTGGTATGAACACAATCGTTGTTATAGTAAGTTACGACAACTAAAATACAAGCTCTGTAAGAGCTTCTGTTTCACAAGACAACCATGAGAATGAATGGTTGGAAAAAGGCAAGTCAAACATTCCTCACATGGCTCTCTTGTTATTAGAAAAATTCAAATTCTAACACAAGCTGTTAGAGCACTTTCCCCTTAGATGGCTTTCCTCAGGGCCATGTTTGAGGGGCTCGGGCTAAGGGACAAAGAGTGACAAAGCCTAGAGCTTCAGCTGGAGTGTGGCTGCAAAGGGACTGCCAAAGAAGAGGGACATGTTCTCACAGGAGAAATCTGTCTGCAGCCTACCTCTTCCAGCTCCACTCCCAACTGAAGCTCTAGAATGTCTCTCTCCCAGAACTAATCATAAACTTAACCCTAACAATAGGCAAGGGCTTGAGCCTAAAACCAAAGAACTCTTCAGGGGACACCTCTTTCTGCAGCCTACCCCTCCCCTCAGCAGCCCCTTTGTCTCCCAACACGAGTGGACGTCTAAGCTCTTTCTCTCTCTCAAGCCCAGCCCTAATATTAGCTGGGTTTAGTTTGAGTGAGAGGCATTTTCTAAAGCTCCAGCTGGAGTGGGGCTGAAAAGGGGTTGCCAAAGCAAAGGGTAATCTCCAATCACATCTCTTCTCTGAGAACTGCTTCATTTGGCTTGAGTATAGAGGCTTTTGCTAAGGCTGCCAATGGAAGGCACAGGCTGCCAAGAGGGGTCCTCCATTGAGAAATTCCTCATTAAGGACAGGGATGAGGGGCTTGTGCTAAGGCTTAGCCTGGGCCTAGAGATACCATTTGTCTCTAATAAGGGTTTGGTTTTGCTTAGGGTTTGGTTTGAGAGAGAGACAGCCTAGAGCTCTAGTGGGAGTGAAGCTCTAAAGGGGCTTCCTTTTGCAAAAAGATTTGTCCCCTGAGAACTGGTTGAACTAGTAAAGACTTGCAATTAATTGCTATGAACCTTCTTTACCTTCTCATTCTTCCTGCAGCACATCTTTTACCTTCTCATTCTTCCTGCAGCACATCTTAAAGTTATCAGCGAGAGTTTATATTGAAGAGAACATTTGTTACAGGGTACACAATTAGCTTACCTTGTAGTACTTCATCATCTTCTGAAACTGTTACATATTGGGATCACTCCTTCCGTGTTTTCCTGCAAGCTTTCATTTCCATACACAATTATAGTATCAAGGGTTGTTTGGATTTCCTTTCTGGAAAAGGAAAACATGATAACTGACATTTCCTCATAACAATCTGTGAAAACAATTACATTTTTTAGCCTAGATCTAGACCTCAGCAGTGTGCATTGTTTATCTTGTCAGTGCTTAAAAACTTAGGAGAACATACTTAATACACACAGCAAGATTGGTCAGAGGTGGGAACTTACAAAGCTGTACGAAGAGGAAAGCTGCAGCAGGGAAGTGCACCAAGGAGACGAAGTTGCTGAGGAGGGAACTTCAGTGTGCCAGTAGTTTGTGCTCAGTAAATTTTTCTAGCTTTTTCTTACTAGTAAAAATATGGAGAAAGTTCTTCCTGGCCCTGATGTAGCTGTAATTTACACCTTTCTGCTTCTATCTGCAATGAAGCAGGCCCCCTAATAGGTAAAGGCTACCAAACCATGGGAAACAAAGGTAACTAAATGTCCTCAACAGCAGGTTTTCACACAACTGTAGATATCCCCAAAACAACTGCAAAATTGGTACCTGGCTTATATTCCCTGACATGAAAAACTAATGCCAAAAGAAGCACAATTATCTGTCTGTTTTCTGGAAAGGCAAGGCGTATAAGTCATATTGGGCAACAAGAGAGGTGCAGCCTACAAGCCTGCAGCCGTGTGCACAGCAAGGAAACAAGACTGGTCCAGGAACAATGTGGATAGTTCTGATTCTATTGGGATACCCTGGAAAACCAAATTCAATGCAGGGAGCTGTGCCAGAAAGTCCTCACAGATGATCCAGTGTGTAATATATTGTTTGACTGGCTCATGGATCAGCAGATGATTGACAAGGAGAACTGCCAAATGGATAATTACATCGGGCTTTGTAACATTAACTAAAAAGCAGGAAAAAATGAAGCCTGATAGAAGTCATTCATAACTTTTATCACTTGTCATGCAGCATCCATTAAGTGCAATGCCAGAATGTATATTATTTTGCTCTAAAGATGCTATAAAGATCAGTATTAACTGCTGCTGTAGAACAACAATGGTAATTTGTCCTCCACTTAACCTTCTCCTAAGCCCCTGTCAAATTTATTCCAGCCTGATACAAAACATTACCTATACAACGGCTCCCAGAGCATCAGCATGGGAACTGCAGTCCTGCTTCGCCACATGGCTTGATGGGATCTACAGATACCAGAGCATGGATGCAACAAGATCTGAACATCAGAAAAACATGAGCTGTGGATGGTAGCTTCTAACTATTCCTTACAAAACCGTATTGTACTAAAAGTCTAGGTCGGTTCAAGATTGTCCTGCCTGCATTAACAGCAGTTAACTTAGGAACTGAAGATTTAACAGAGCCTTGGACTAGCAGACAATGCCTCCACTTGAAAAATAATCACAGATGCACTAGTACAACAAAAACTTTGTTCTCAGACTAAGCGTCTATTCAAGGACCACAGTCCCTATTGTTGAACTGAAATTAATTTTTTTTTTAACCGGCCTACGCGTAAGGCCTTCTAACGTCTCTCAAGTGGCAAAGTCCAGTTACAAAAAAATCTCCAGGATGTGTTCGTAAATCAAATCCAATTGTTCTACTTTTTCCTATCATTCATGTCAACATTATAATTCCCCCATCCCACCCTAATATTTGCTTTAGAAATATAGGAAACACCTTAATTCAGCTCCAGTCCATGGTAAAGGCATGAACGTCACATTCTAGAAAAGGACTTTTGATCGGTTTAACTTTCTATTATAGTTAGAAATTTTTCAGCAGACACATGACTTTTGAAGACTGCTTTTCATTAAATTTTACTAGTTAAAAATGTGTTTTTACAGAGGAAATAAAAGTAGAATAAAAACAAAACCGACATGGAGAAATGGTAGCGTGAAAGGAAAAGAAAAGAAAACAAGAAAAGAAAACAAATGCTTAGTGATGCTTACAAGAAAATAACTGTTTCTGCTTATAGAGGAACAAAAAGGTGTACCACTAACTGCCTGAATTTTACTACTTAATATATTTCCATGTCTGTATGCATTTGTATTTCATGGCCTACTAAAAATACACTAATTAAAGCTGTTGACCTAGAATGAAGTAAACTGAGCAATAAATAGACCCTATCTAAATCAGAAATTAAAATGCAGTGTTGCTACACAGGGTTTCTCAATTCTGTGAGCATGGTAAAAACCATATTATAATAAAAAATACTTTGCAAATCATCAAGGTAGTCAGATTCTCACATGTGAACTGTCTCCAGAAGAACAAAAGAACAGATCTGACCCTGCAGAAATTTTCTCCCAAGCTGTTATGCTGAAACCAGCAAGATCATTGATGAAAATAAAGATTTCATTTTAAGTCTTGGTCCTTGGGAAGAAGATCTAACTGTGCCTTCACATTTTACATCATCTACGTTGTACCAAGCTTACAGAGAAGCAAACGATGATCCTATGATTATGTCCAAAAATGATCAACTGAATGAAGTAAAAATTTACTTTACTGCTGAATGCATGTACAGGGCAAAGAAGGTGGGAATAGAAGGTCAGTGGCTCACTCCGTGGAGCACTGCACAGCCTAGTTTAGAAAATTAGGATTAAAATAAGCAGTGGTTTATAGGAACGAATGACATCTAATTTGTAACCAGGACAGAAGAAATTGAGTTATGAGTATGTTCTACTGGGGAGGCTAATCACTTAAAGGAAGACATGATCAGTCAGTAGGATTTTGGCAAACATTCACAGAGTTGTAGTCTTCAAACAGAAGATGTCAATGGTAGGAGGAAAACAAGCCTCAGTGTATGATATGCAACAGTACAAATCATCTACCTCCATTGGGATGCATGGGAGAAAGGACAAGAATGGGAAGAAGTGGTAGGTCTTCACTGCCTTGAATCAGTTACAACACCTGGAAGGAGCTGAAGAAGAAATTCTGTGAGGCACTATACCAGCCAGATAAGGCAGGAGGTGTAAGGGATTAATGGGCAAATGATTTTTGTGGCAGGGAAATACAAAGCAAGGATTGCAGGAGCACTAAGACTCATATCTCAGATGAGGGACAGAATGGAATGAACATCAAGAGCTTGGAAAGAAAAAAACAGTATCTTGCTAAGGTGAAGTATTGGAAAAGGTAGATGGCCTTCTCCAGTTAAAAGAGTCAAAAGAAGGCTTTGGCAGTGAAGGGGAGAAGGCAGCACTGACTCTTCTAAGAGAGAAGGTTGTATATGAAGAAAGTGAGGCCATAAGTCCATGACTTTTTGTATGGGAGGGAAAGGCGAAACATAAAATAAAATACACAGCCCAGAAAGTAGTCTTGGGATAGAAGCTACGGTAGCAGCAGCAACTGGAGAAAGTAACCATGTCACACCATACAGAAATTAATTTAAAAAAATTAATACAAATACTAAAGAACTTCCTCCTGAGAAATTTTGCTGGTTCAAAAAAAAAAAAAAAAGATGTATACTGGCATCTTTGCCAGCTTTCTTGTATGCATTTCTCCCCTTTTCCACCAAGATTGTTTTCTGCCTTGGGCAAACCTGTGAATGCTTGTCCTCACAAAAGTCTGAAGTGTTGGTAAAATTCTCTGATATGCAAGCTCAGTGCGCTGCATGATTTGGAGAAGGTATCTGAGCTTGTAGCATTTGAATAGCTAAGAAAGCCCTCAAGAACTTCAAAAAGACTATGTTGCATGAATCTAAGTCACAAGGAAAGGTTTATTATTCTCTTTGAAGACAAAATATTCTTGTAAGGAAAAAAGATAACATTTATTTCCTTATATATATAAAATTACTTCTTTATATAAAGTTTTCTTGTTCATATATATATATATTCCTTTCACCAGTCCTTGTGCATAGAAGTATGAACAACACCATTTTCTTCTTAATATACTAGAAGGGGAGTTCTATGAAATTTAGATGGATTGACAAAACTAGTGCATTTTCAATAGCTTCAGTGTCTGTAAGATAGGCCTTGTCCTTCTTCAGAAAGGTATTGTAGTGATTTATTTTTCTTTGTTTTAATGTCTACGATGTTACCTCTGGAAAGGTAATACTGGAGAGAGACCAGAGGATTCACTGCCCTGATCCTTTTCATAAAACAGGGAAGGTTTGTCGTTAACAATCTGTAGTTGTACAAAGCTGTGGTCAACAAAGAAAAAGTTACAGTCTTTCAGCAAATATTCTTCCTCTATTTTATGCTACTAAATAAAAAAAAAACCAAACAGGATTTTTGTAAGTCATATTCCATGAAACAGCAAAACCAGATATTACCTGTCCTGGCTGATCTCTGAAGATCTGACAACTGGTTTCAGTCTCAGTTGTCTCTTTGACATAGATGGGAGCTGTATGTTTTGAAATATTTTGCCTTGTCTTGAACCACAGCAGCCTATCGAAAAAGAAATAGCAAGCATTAGTGGGATAAATAGGCTTAAATACTCAGAGCATGTGATCTATTTCTGAGTATGCATGTAACTACCCAGTTCTGAGAGTAAGTGGAATGGTGTTCCCCCACCTTCACAGTATTTTTTTTTTCCTTTTATTTAAATGGAATTTTCTGTATTTCAGTTTGTGCCCATTGCCTCTTCTCCTTAAGAACTGGAGGACCTCACGTTTCAAAAGCATTTTATAATTTCAATCCTAAACATATTTATAACCAGTTTTATGCAAATTTTCTGTGTGCAAACACAGTCTCAGACTAAATAGCTCTTCTCCCACCCTGGTATTTCCCTTGACATATTTATAAAGTAGAATCATATCCCTCCTTCCTTCTGTGTTTTGCTAAATCAAACAAGCCAAGCTTATTTACTCTTTTGCATGATACTCTCTCCTTTCTCTGATCATTCTGCTGTTCTGTGCCTGCTCCAGTGTGTATTAGTCATTCTTTTACATGGACAACCAAAATTACACATAATTCCAAAAGAATTTGCAGTGCAGGATAGTACTAACATTTCACCTCTTCTAAAAGGCTCTTGACTTGTGCATTTACAACTGCAAAATATTAGTAATATCCTTATTCTCCATCCCAAATGCTATACTGATTTTCAACCAGATTAGACGGTCAGCAAGTTCTCTTTTGCGAAAGAAAACATAAGAGAGCAGGCTCATTAATCTTGCTTTTCTAAGAATGTGAAATTGTATTCCATTCTACATTTATCTTTGCGTCTTGTTTTCTTTTACCAATTGTTCCACAATAAAACAAGATACTAGGATGAGACTAACAGATCTACAGTTTGTCTAGATTACCCTTTTTCCCCTTACTTTCTTAATCGTACCTGGCCCATTGCAGATTCCAAAATGGAATGATTTCAAGAGGACTTGGACTTGTACTTCTGTCCAGCATGCCTGTTTCTTTTCAGTGAATGATTTTGACACTGAAGAATAAAGGACTTCCTTTATAATTTTGTTTAATAATATATTCAGAATTCAAGAACCATCTACGTAAATACCAATGAAAAGTAAACATAAAGCTGCTTGTCCTTGTTTCTACAGTTCTTTGGACAACTCTTCAAAACCATCAGACAGTTGAACGACCTGACAATTTCCAAAGAAGAATCTCCTATGTGCTCCCAGTCCCTCCTGCCCACAGCACTTGTGTGTCACCTCACTCTCCCCAGAATGTGAATTCCAGCAGAATACTGCTGAATGCCATGATTCACTCCCTGCTGTGGACGGCTGTTGTGAAACATCATTTTGAATCATGGTTAATCACCACCTGCTTGACCATCACAACTATGTTATATAGCTACCAGATGGCAGCTACAGAAAGTACACCGAAGTCTTTTTTCTCTACCTACTTATTAATGCCATATTCTCCAGAAAAACAAAATGTATTTGAATCCTGTCATTTGCTTGCATTTTACTTTTATTTTACTTCTAACATGAGGTTAACACACAATAGACAGACTTAGAACTGTGCACTTTATTTCCTTATTAGGATACCAAGCATTTTTTTGAATTTAAGTAGTTGTGCACTTCTTTGTGGAGAATATAGTACATTATAAAAATACGTAAGAAGGAAACCACTATTAGTCAAATGCAACATATTTTTAAATGAAATATGGTTTTTTTACACACCATGGCTGAGAATTTCCTATCTGTAGATCAGTTAAGGTGCTAAATGACACTCAAATACATAAATTGTGAGCCTTTTCAATGTCTAACACAAATTTTAAACACTAAAGTTTCTTCCAGAAAAGAAGGCAGTGATGCTCTCAAAAAACTACAATACTGGAATTATTACTGAATATGCAACTAACATCAACGATTCATCCCTTCTCAAATTGCCTTCAGAAAAGACTACTTAGCATCCACAAGACCTTTTGAAAATTATGGAGCTGTGATGTTTAGTTAGGTCTATTCTTATCCACGGTCAGGTGGGGTACTGTGGCCTTCTCACAGCAAAACAGAATACACCAGAATTATGTCATCTTACTTACAGGCTACTACGTTGTTTTCTACTTGAGGAAATACTTGAAAAAAGTTGAAACCTAAGCATAAGTAGAATTCTGGGTGCCCTTATTTAAAGCAATATTACAGAGCACATTTGACTTCCTGTGAAAAAATATAATGACTGTTCACCTGCTTCTGGAGAAAGTCAAAATAAATATCTGAATATCTGCCAAAGTCTTCAAAATCGTCCTAATGGCAACAAAGTACTTCAAAGAGTTTTTCTGAATAATGCATATGTATCCAGGTACACTTACGAAATTTAATTGATGAAATGTAGAACTAGATGATTATTAATCCTGCATTTTTTATGATCTCCCTCGCTTATTGACCACTGATGCTCCTTAGATCAGGCTACTTATTTTACAAGTTTCTGAGATCTTTCAAACAGCCATGACATAAGTATTCATATTTAATTCTACCTCCATCAGACAGAGAACTTTCAGGAGCAAAGTTAGCTTTGTTAAGACATACAAATGATACCAAAGGGGCTGTAAAGAAATATTTATTTAATGCAGTCAGTACTTTAAAGCAGAACAAGGAGTTAAGCATGCTAGGGACAAAGAAGACTATTCAGGGTTTCCTTCAGCTAATATCAAAAACAAGGATATATTCAATGGTACAAGCAATAATGAATCATGAAAGGATTTTTTATTTATTTATTGAAAGTGTACATGACCTGTGTAAGTAACTAGCATTAAACCATGGCTCTGCAAGTATTTCATTCATGGGAATATTTGATGGATAAACACTCTGAAAATGAACTGAACTGAACATATATAGAAGAGTCAGAAATTAAAAGCTTGAAGGATTTGTTTTCTGCTTGTCAGTACTAGGAGTATCTTACAATGTTTTAATAATGGTTTGACATTAATGGTAATAATAATTTTAATGAAAGAGAATATCTAAAATGTAATTGTTATGTATATAACACATATACATATATATGTATAAATACATATATGAAAATAGATTTCAAGACATGAAATAAACTTCCACCAGTATAAGAATGATTTCTTGCCCATGAATACTTCAGTGCAAAAAAGTCTGTTATTTCACATTACCACTCAAAATCTGTATCAGTGACCCTGGCACAAGAAGTGTACTAATGGAACGTGTTGATTACACAGCTATTGAGAGGCATCATCAGTACAGAAAAGGGACAATGTTGGCAACAGGAATAGCAGAAGTGGAATGAAATTTCACTGTACAAAAATTTCAAATTGGTCAAATGCTGGTAACAAATTTCTTCTAAATATTTGTATTAATAACTTTGAAATACCAGACAAATGTAGCGACCTTTTCTGGACAAATACTGATCTAATTGAATACCTAAATTTTTTATATTAGTCAACATTAAGTTGTCATTTTATGTCTGATATTTCTTAAACCCAACATGACGAGAAATAGAAACGCTGACCCATTAGAAAAGAATAGTTACTATTTATTTTGATTTTTCACACCTCTTACTTTCAATCAGTGAATACAGTAGTAATAAAACATATTAATCCCAGCACAATCAGCCTTCTTTTGTATTGCAACATCAGCTGAATATTTCAGAATGTGAGAGAAATATAACTAGATCCTTGAGCCTTCAAAAAATTATGTATGTGTTTTATCTCCAGACATTGTAAATAGAATTGGCGAGGAATTTTTCTTATTGATTTTTTAAAGAATCCTCTGAACCTCTTTCAAATTCCACTTGATTAAACTAAAACATTTGATTACACATTTTCCCTATTTTCTGATTTGAAGGTCGGGCGAGTTACCTTAGCTCACTTCACAGTTTCTGACCAGAAAATTTTGGGCACTTGGTAAAAACAAATTCCTTCACAATTTAAATTTAACAGAGGTGGACCAGCGTTCACATCTAAAAAAATATTTCACCATTTTGTGTTTCTTTCCATCCTCTGAAGGAGCTCTTCATTATGGGCTGAAATGAGGGGCAAAACTCTTACTTGAGTTCCATGCTGCCCAGACAAGCCCCATTGAAAACCCCTGGAAAGACAGAATAAAATAAAGTTACACCCATTGAGCACAGATTGAACAAAAGAACTTTGAAACAGCATTCTCTGGTTTGACCCTTCTGCAGACTTGGGGGATGCTGTTTATTTTGACATGGTGAAAAATGGTGATTTTATTGCAAAGTTCATCTGCACAGTTCATTCAGAGCTTTGTAGTAACAGAAATAGTACCCATTTTTCCAGCAAGTTGTCTGAATCTGAATTTGAAACACTCATAAGTGGAAACACATAGCACAGTTAAAATCTGCTATTCCTTGACAATAACGGTTCTACAACACCCTTCCATAGAGTAAATGTTAATTGGCTTATCACACGAAAAACAATCTTCCCAAATTAAGAGCAGTTTAAGAGTTAAGTATTACAGCTTTGTGAATTCCCATGCAATTACAAGGACTATGTAATTTTTTTAAAATAACTTTCCTCAATACTCTTTTTAGAGCTGCAGTGAGGGATAGACTATATCGATTTGATTAGAGGAATATTTTCCTTCCCTTGAGATTGCCTTCTTACACATCTTTTGCAGAATGATTCATAGGGCTCAGTCATTTAGAATTGCAAATGTGGTATGGGACCTTTTGTCAGTTGACAAATGGTTGTAGTCACATTTAAACAAAGAAAGAAAAGACAGAAATTATACCATGGAAGAGATTAAACTTCACTCATTCTAACCATCACAACTCCAGTGCTCCACACTCATCCATTGTTGTGATTACTCTAATGAAGGAACTTCATTGGCTTACTGGGTCTCTTAGTTCATATACATGTCGTCAGAAGTGTATCTTGCCTATCCATGGTAGCAGAAACTGAGACAGAAGCCATTTTGGCTATGAAAGGCACTAAAGTAGCTGTCTGCATTGCTTATGCTTGAAATTTTGTTGTACAACATATTTAGTGTGCTTGAGTAGTCGACTTGGAACAGCAATGTGGAAATGTCATTCAGCTGTCATGTAAGCTGAACTTAATTAT
Organism: Fulmarus glacialis; assembly: GCF_000690835.1. NCBI lineage: Eukaryota > Metazoa > Chordata > Aves > Procellariiformes > Procellariidae > Fulmarus > Fulmarus glacialis. The sequence continues at coordinate 8,972 of NW_009235008.1, read as the reverse complement.
ACAATAATTGCCCATCCAATACACTGAAAGTGAAAGGAAGCAGCATTTCCTTGTACTTACCATGAAACAAACATGTATTATTCATTCACTTAGTTACTATGCTGAAGTACTATTACAGGCATTACCATTTGGCTTTAAGGTACAATGAGTAATTTATTAAGTAGTGATGCAGATGTTTATAAAAATGCTAAACTGAAGTTCTGAAATGAACTATTGCAAAGAGTACATGAGACCGACAGTCTAATTCATGGTCAGATAAAATAGGCAATTATTAATGTTGGGTAGGACTGCTCAAAGGAAATTCCTGCACTTTTCCACAACTCAAGGTAGAGATACTCACGAGGTGTCTTTCATTAAAAACAAACGAACGAATAAACTAAAAGTCTCCTAAAAGTTTCAAGAAAGAAATGGTCAAGGTTTCACAATGCTTTGGTTCTGTATGTCAGCGGCTGCTGATTTGCTGAGGGTGAGCACTATCTCATCTTACCATTCTTACTGTCTTCTCTTACCATTTCCCCATCATGGTTTACTCCAGAGCATTCAGAGTGGTTGGTACTGATACCAGCACTTAACAGTGATGCTACTGCCTCTGTATAGTTGCTTCATCTATACCCTCCTGGCAGCTCCCGTGTAGCAAATGGTACTGTGCTGACTACCTCTCCACAGTTGAATCTTGTCCTTAAGCCATTGAATAGACTGTTCTGCGACAGGAGGGACTTCATGGAAATCACAACAGAGCTGACAGGTAACAGAAACAGGAAGGAAAAATATGCCATCGAAAAGCAAAGATATACACAACAGCTTAGAAAATTTAAGGGATTTGAAATATTGTTTTATAATTGCACCATAAAAATCCACAGCTAGTACAGCATGCACCTATCCATCTCAAAAATAAGGCTTACATCATTCAGTTGCCTCAGTTTAATCTAGTCTGTCCTGAAACAATCACTGCAGAACAGGAAACAAATGTTTAAGATAGACATATTAGTGAAAATCAACATCATGAATAGTATTAAACAACTCCCAAAACATTTGCTAATGTACCTACTTTCAGCTTACAAGATTTTATTCTGCCTGGTTGACTGAAACAGAAATGAGCAGCTGTACTCTGTCTAAGCAATATGAGATATTCAGTTGTTTAACTTAGAGACAACAGGCCCTGCATAAATACATATACATCCTTTTTTTAAAGGATCCCACAGCCCTTGAAAGGGCCATAGGATGAAGGTCGAGCCAGTGTGGAAAGAAACTGCTCTTTACAGAGCAGTTCAGAGAGTAAAGTGAGAAAATAAGAGCTTTGACTAAACATGGATCATGGACCTGCAGCTAAACGGCGAGTTAAATCCAGCCGTTGTGGAAACCTGAAACCTGTGTGTGATGTGCAGGACATTAGGGAGGGTGGATAGTCGCCACCATGAGGTTAGCATTGGCCATGTACCAGGAGATGTAAGTGGCCCCCAAAGATGAAACATTCCCTTTTCTGCAATATCACCCCCAAAGATGGAAGATTCCCTTTTCTGCAATATCACCCCCAATGGGTTTTTTTCTCTTCCTTCTTATTCAAGAAACTGCCTAGCCATATAAGAAAAAGGGGCCTTGCTGTTGGCTGGCTCCTCTACTCTAAATCTCACCTATGCTATTGCTGTCAAAAGATCTCTTTTAGTCCAGTTTGAGCGAAGTTTCCTGTCAAACTGTAATAAGACTGTCAGACTAAAGTAATGGTAAACAAAAAATCACAGATGTGGCATACAGAAGAAAAAGCAAATAGGGAAAGCCTCTTAATTCTTCATCAACTCACTGGAAAATAATTTCCTTTTAAATTGAGGAGGAAACATGAGCATCTTTATTAGTTTGCATGCTGGAGAAAAATGCCTGAGCAAACTGTGACAATGGACATTGCTATACAATTTAAACACTTAGTATTGCAAGTAATTAAATGCTCCTCTACACCTTATTCGCTTCTCTTTTCAGACACATATATAGCAATACACTTCACCATATAAAATAGATTTTTCTACCTATAAGAGAATATGAGTAAATATAAATTGTGTCCAACTTCAAATGGCTGAACAGGATATTCACAGAGTCAATTTTATTCAGTTAATACACATGCCTGAAATAGAGCTTTGCCTTCCATATAGTCAGGGACACCCATATGGCACTTGAGTGCTTTTATTCATCCTCTGGAAACTCCACTGACTGATAACTCCACAGTTCACTAACTCAAGCACCCACTTTTATTGACGTGTACTGAAAGAGTAAGGTTCTTTTCCATGACACTCATCAAAGAACATGGGGGTTTTGTGTATTGCTAGTTTTCCACTCTAAACCCTACAGGCTTTTATAGAGACAGAAAATTTTGTGAAACTTCTAACCAGACTTCAGAATGTAAGAATCTGTAGTATCCCTTTGGAAAGATAATAAAGTTTTGGGCACAGAAAGCCAACTGCACCACAAAGCCTATCATTACAGAGCTCAATCACAGTAATTGGAAGATTTACCCAACTATTCACATTCACCAAAACAATCTGTAAGTAGCAATATCCCTTTTCAGTTAGATATGGCCAATACTCTTCAATAAAAAATGTCTGAATATAATACAGGTGGATAGACTTTTGGAATTCACTGGACTAGGCCTGGGCTAGAAGTAATGCATAGGAAACTTTCAGAATTCACATGGTATTTGTAAGACCATGACAATTATTTTCCAGAGTCCTGTGTATATGAGGTGAATTTTTTATAAGTCACCCTATTTGGATCATCCAGATTTATTTTAATGTCTAAAGGAAATAACTCATTCAGCACAGTTACAAGGATTTATTACAGCCTTTGTGGGACCACACTAAGCGGAGCAAGCAATTGAGTGTGGTCTTTTTTTCTAATGGCATGCACATATGCATCAACTAATGAGTAAAGCATCCATTTAAACATACAGAACAGCTTCATGCATTCAACAGCAGCTCACTCAGGGACATAAATTTTAAAATTTCTTCTATTCAGAAGGACTAAATACAATATACTTGTATACATAACTAGATACATATATAGCTGCTTGTATATATAACTATATACATATATATAGTTTCAGATGAGAGCAAGTACCGGAACGCTGGGCAAGAAAAATGCCTTTAGATTTTTCAAAAGCAATGAAGAATATTTAATAAGAACTTCTACAGGTGTTAAAAATTAAGAAAATGCAATGCTGCTTTAGCATCTTACTATTAATTAAGCACAGTGTGCATGCCTCTGTGTTCAGTCCCTTTGCATCAGCAAGGGTGTAGGACAGAGGACAGAAATTCACTTATCACATTTCTTTAAAACTGCAGAATTCCAGAAATGCAAATGTGATCATGTTTTCTTACAGCTGGTAAATTGTCACAGCTGATGTATTCTTTAATGATATGAGTACAGTGAACAACAGTTACTGCCACTCCCTAGTGCTCACTGTTTTCTCGACATTCAAGGACAGACTTACAACCAAGGAAAGCATCAGACAGTGGGGGTGTGAGCTGGGTGTAGTGCTATATTCAGAATGTTGCCCACTCTCGCAATTTTATCACACGTTTTTTAATAATATATATTTTTCCCAGCGGTGCAAATGCTTGTAGTATCATATAAGTACACATTCATGCAACTACTTGAGATTTGCAGTTTTCATTAAAAAAAATAAGCCTGGTTGTAACTTCAGATCAGCAGGACTAGTAAGAGAGAAGGGCTAATGAGAGAAACTAAGAGGGTATTTAAAATTATTGCTGCATTTGGCCTGTCTCACAGTTCCACAGAGGGGTGCTAACCCATGGATTATTAATTTTTGTGAACAGCACACTACACCACTACAAACCCTACCGTGGACAGAGAAACACTGAGAAAAGGTATGACAGATATGAGACAAGAAAGACTACTGTAGACAGGAAACCCTCTTATACAGGTTACTACTGTCCCTCTAGGCCAGGGGACTGCAGTTGTTAACGTTCTGCATCAAGTAATGAGTTTTTTTAAGTCATCACTTTAAATCAGATTTTGGAAAGACGGAGTAGGAATGCCTTAGCAATGTGATTCAGATATCATTAGCGCATACCTAGCAAAACTCACAGTTTCTTTCTGTATTGCCAGAGTGTTAAAGAAATGGAGCATAAGATTCCTCTCACATGATCATACAATATATAGAACACTTACCCAAGACACTGAGTTTACCTGTTCCTAGACGTATGGGTCATATCATATTATGTGAAAATGTATTGTAATTAGTACCGATATTTTCCTGATAACACCTAGTTCCTTTCACGTGCAGGTCTCCATGTGCTTTTTACGTACAGTGTTTCCACTTAACCAGAAGCAAAGAACGAGGCAGATAGATAAAGGAGTGACAGCAAGACAGCTCAGAATGCCAGTGGGATACAGAACTCAGATCTTCAGGTCCTAGTGTACTGCTGAAGCCCTTAAACAACTGCTCTTTCTCAGACTGCTAGTTAATTGCCGTCTCATGAATGGTGTAAATGCCTCTTCAAGCAAATCCCATTAGCATTTTCTTAGAACAATGCCCTATCATCAGGAAAATTACTCATTGACTACACACGTGATGTAAAAATCCAGGGCATTTATTACCTGTGTTAGTGAAACTTGCTATGATGTTATCTTCCATTCTAAGTATTAGGACTACAGCAAATACTGCAAGCTGGTATATGTCCTTTTCCTTAGAGGGACCTATTCAAAACACCATGAAAACGACAGAGTTATTTACAGTATTATTTTCACAGTGATGGAAATGCATGAAAGCCAAATAAAAACAAGAGCCATTTAAAAAATGTATTATAATTCTTTTTTTTCCCCTTTAAAATTCAGTACTTTGCTCACTTCAGAAGAGGCCACATATACACTATGGTGCCTTCTTTAAATTGGGCTTATAATTTAGAACATAAACTGAGACTACATGCAAACTGCTAAAAGACTTTCCATCCAGGATATTTAGAAGCCCAGTATATTTCTATGCAAAAGACAAACTTTCGAGAGAGTAGTTTTACTCAATATTTGCTGGCTGAGTTGCAAAAGACTCTTGTTTCTCAAACGTCCACCTTCAGCTGAGCCAGTTAAAACATTTCGACCTTGATCCTCCTTACTCAATTATAACCCTGCCTCACAGATGTATCTTCTCACTGTTGATTCTTCACACTTGAAAGACCACACAGAAAACACAGTCTCTCAACAAACTTCTTGTTTTCTCTTGTGGTATCTTAAGCATGTCTTTGTTTCTTTAGTTTACAATGTTTTATTATCACTGCAGCAAAAATCTCACAGAAGGCCATAGCAACAGGCTGATTTTATGTGGAAAGTGATCAGTCATCCATGGCTGGAAGGAACAGTGAATCCCAAATTCATTTCAAAATCTAATGAAGTTGGCCTCTCAAATCCACTTGATGTACCTACTAATATTAGGCATAGATTGAAATATAAGATTTCTTCCTCAAGACCTGTCATGATCATTTGAATCAGGGTTGTTTAGAATAGAGGAAAGGAGGCCAAAAAAGAGGAACATGGTAATACTTTCAATGACACAAAAATTGATTAAACAAAAGACACAGGATACAGGAAGGGGATTTTGATTTAAAAATAAATCAGTTCTCAATGATAGCAATAATGAACTACTGTCACAGATTGCCTGGGGAAGTCTCAGAGTCACTGCCTTTGGCAGTTTCTAAGAAAAGGATAGCCATCCATAGCATTAAGAATGGAAAATCTGTCAGGAATTATATAGGGAAAATATTCCTATACTGGACTAGGTGACCTCATGAAGTTCCTTACAATCCTATGCCTCTATGATTCTGGCAACTTTTACTTATATATCACACCATCAATCTAGTCACAAAATACTTATGGAAAGACGTATCCATAGACAACTACAGGTTTGAAATAAAGAAAAAAGATCGACTTGGCCTTATACTGATATTTGAAAGAAAAACTCTATTTAAAGTTTAATCCATTTCCCCAAAAGTATTGGAGTATTTAGGGTGCTGCTCTTTAATAAACTAAAGTCAGATGTGGGGATTGAATGGCTGTGGTAGGAACACGTTTATTTTCCTTTGCAGCATTCATTATTTATTTCCATTAAGTTTACTCTATTTTCACAGCACTAAGGCACTTCTGCTTTCTGTGTTTTATTGTCTTGTTACTATTGGGACATCTTACCCACTGACTTCATTCATTGCCTATTTTATCAAACATCAGATAGAGTCATTATATATTGTCCACTCAGTTTTACAGTCAAGTATCCCAGGACCTTCGTCAACCCCCAGTGTCATTACAGCTGCTGAAGACCTACTTCAGCTTCCACACTGCATGAAATAGAAAGAAGTTGGAATAAGAGTGGGTATTAGTCACAAGGCTTTGCTGATGTCTCTTTCCATTTTCTCTTTTGACTATTCTTTGGCTTGTTTCTGATGTCAGAACTGAGTAAGGAGATAATAGAGTGCTACTCTGATAGCCCTCTGCTAGCTGGAAACGCAAGCATGTTCTCTGGAGGTCATTTCTATCCCTTATTGTAGGCATAGCTACAGCTGTATGTTCAAGGTGATTTAAAGAGAATTATTTTAATGAAATGGTTACTGCTTGCGCCTTTGCTAGCTGTTCAGATTTTATGGGTTGAGAAAGTATTGCATCATTTAGCAAATACAGCAACTAAAGTGAAAAGCAGCTGCTTATGGAAAGGAAACAAACCAACAGAAAGAGCAATAATAATTTAGCTTGTGATTGGAAAAAAATAAGTAATTTAAGACAATGATTGTGAATAAGCCTGTCATTTCAAGCAGAATATTCAATTGTCTGCTAAAGCTAATTATTAGCGCATTTCAGCACATACCTTTCCCACTTCTATGGCCATATGGCACCCTTACATGCACTCCAAGCATATATGAGGGGTCTAATTTAAATTACCTCAAGCACTTACATAATGCTTTGTATATTCAGAAATCTGTAAGATTCGTGGCTGAATATACTCTGGTCTTTTCAACACTATCACTAGAGAGAGCATCGGGAGCCAGCCAGAACCTCTCTCCTAGCAAGTTATAGTTAGTCCTTGCACTGACAGAAGGTGTACGTGCAGAAGCTCCTTTCCCCAACTCTGCTGCTGTGAGCCAGACTCTAGCAGTAGCTTAACATCAGATGTTTCTCCTTACCAGGAGTCTGAGTTTTGATTCTGAACACTCTATTCACGAGTCCATTTAGCGTATAGTATGAGATAGTATATATCTACATACGCATATAGTACACATATGTGTATCTCTAAACTTCTTTTTTCCCCTATTCTAATCATAACAGCTTTTAAAAAGATTAAAAATATGACAGTTTGGCATTGATTTAAATAATTTCCTAAAGATTAAAACCCACCAAACCCACTAAAATACTTGTATATATATCCTGCTTAGAACTTGGCTGCAGAAGCTAAATAAAAACTCCTTCCTTCCAACGGGCAGGGAAGTTTTGGAGATGATATGAACTGCAGAAAACAATTGCTTCCTTTTGTGAATGATACTGAATTCTCCCAAAGTATTTTAGGGAGGCTGGGATTCTCCAGATTGCACAGAGCCTTGTGCAATCTTCCACACTCTACCCTTGAAGCCTCCCTTAATGCTCAGAATGTGCCATATTCAGGGCTACAGCTGGTCACTAGAATCCAGAGGCAAACATAAGCATTTAGTGGAGAGTGCAAATTCACTGGATTCTCCCTCTGACTTAGCTTTCAAAAAAGGCCTCTGCCTCTGTTTCCCTCCTCAGGCTTAGTCCTTTCAGACTTAGGCCCACAGGAGCTTCTCTTACTTTTGCATTTATATAGTGTTGGGTGGTGAGCATGTCAGAGGATAGCTACAGGGGGGAAAAGAGTTCAGTGCTGTGCAGGATCCGCGGGCCGTACAGAGTTCGCAACTGTACCTCCCACAAATCTGCAGATGCACAAGTAGAGGGTGACTTTTTGAATATTCTGTTTTTCAAAATCTAAGATCAACTGGGGCCTTCAAAACATTTCATGTAAGTTAGGAAAGGATACACTAGCCCTTATACTTTTTTGTTTTTCAAATTACTATAGCAAAGCAACTGATTTTGCATAAAATTGAAGTTTCCTGCAAATACCTCTGACCACTCCAGTTTCTGAACTACACCACAATTTTTCTGCTAATACAATATTACAGCCATCAAACTTAACAAACCAGCTGCCAGTTCAGAAAAAGCATTGTGCTGAAACATTGGCACCCTATATCAGTTTGATGCAAACAGCTATAAACTTTCAAAAAAGTAAAAAAACAACCAACCAACCAACCAACAGCCCATCCCCAAACCAGTTCATATATTACTTGACATTTGCCGAAAAGTTCCATTTTGCTGCCTTTGAGTAGCAAAATTCTACTGCTAACATCCAGTAATTTCTATGTGAATACATTTTTATTCTCTTTATTTTTTTTCAGGCTATTCTTTTCCTCTGCTATTCTTGTTGCATGTGTTCTTATTACTGGAAACAAAAGTCTAGTTACACTGGATGAAAATAAATATTAATCATTCCCAGTATGGGAATGTTGCTTAAAAGCACCACCAGATGAATAAGGAACCTTGCATCTGTTACATACTTTTTTGATCCTTAGGTGAGTGCTCCAAGGAGATGAGTATCATGTATTTAGGAGAGTTTCCCTCTGAAAAATAAAATATCAGTAATTTTTGAAAGAAAAGACCTTAATATTTCTGTTCTGGGAAAAGCTGAAGAGGAATGAAACTGTTCCTTCTCCACTCCCATTCCAGGCCTGTCTCTGAACTGCAAACATTTCCCACAGCACCACCTGCAGAACTATCTAGTTGGGGGTTAAAATTATATCGGGAGAAAGATTAAGCATTAAATCAAGTATGTTACTGAAGGACAACAGTAGTGCTATCTCTGCAGATAGATTAATAGCTGCAATTAATCACAGAATCAGAATCACAGAATAGTTTGGGTT
>NW_009235007.1:0-19042 GCF_000690835.1 Fulmarus glacialis | reverse complement strand
TCCCTATCAATGGGAAGGCTGTGGAGCTGCCCCTGGAACGTCTGTGACTTTTCAGTGAAGTGTGCCAGCCTTTAAGATGACTTGATGACATATTCTTTAAAAATTACCTAATTTCTAGATAACTTTATGGCAGATTGGAGTACTTGGAAATAATTTCTCAGACAAGCAAATTATCCTAAACCTTCTATTCCCAAACCTTGTGAAGCTTTTCTATCTCAAAACACCCTTGCTTTTTTTCTGGATTAATAGCGTTCTTTAAAACCACAGAATCACAGAATCATAGAAGGGTTGAGGTTGGAAGGGACTTCTGGAGGTCATCTTGTCCAACCACACTGCACAAGTAGGGCCACTAAGAGCTAGTTGTCAAGGATAGTGTCTAGACGGCTTTTGAATATCTCCAAGAATGGAGACAGCACAATCTCCCTGGGCAACCTATTCCAACGCTCAGTCACATTCACAGCAAAAAAAATGTATTTCCTGATGTTCAGAGGGAACCTCCTGTGTTTCAGTTTGTGCCCATGGCCTCTGTTCCTGTCACTGGGCATCACAGAAAGAGCCTGGCTCCATCCTCTTTGCAGCCTCCCTTCAGGTATTTATACACATTAATAACAATCTCCCTGAGCCTTCTCTTCTCCAGGCTGCAGTCCCATCACTCTCAGCCTTTTCCCATACATGAGGTCTTGCTAGTAAAGACTGAGGCAAAGAAGGAATTCAGTACCTCAGCCTTTTCCATGTCCTGTGTAACCAAATCCGCCATCTTGTGGAGCAATGGCCCCACATTTTCCCTAATCTTCCTTTCGTTACCTCTGCACCTGTAGAAGCTCTTCTTGTTGCCTTTCACATCCCTGGCCAGATTAAATCCCAACTGGGCTTTAGCTTTCCTAACTTCATCCCTGGATGCTTAGACAATGTTTCTGCGTTACCCATCTTTGCTTCCACCCTCTGTATGCTTCCTGTTTGTGTTTGAGCTTGGCCAGGAGGCCCTTGTTCATCCACACAGGCCTCTGGCATTTTTGCATGACTTCTTATTTATTGGGATGGAGATCTGTTGAGCTTGGAGGAGCTGATCCTTGAATATTAACCAGCTTTCTTGGGCCCCTCTTCCCTCTAGGGACTTATCCCACAGGACTCTTCTGGACAGATCTTTAAGGAGGCCAAAATCTGCTCTCCTGAAGTCCAGGGTAGTGGGCTTGCTTTTCACCCTCCTTCCTGACCTCATGGTCACTGCAGCCAAGGCTGCTTTTGATCTTCACATTTCCAATGAGACCCTCATTGGTGAGTATGAGGTCCAGAAATGCACCTCTCCTCACTGGTTCCTCTATCACTTGTAGGAGGAATTTATCACCAATGCACTCCAGGGACCTCCTGGATTGTTTATGCCTCATTGTGTTGTCCCTCCAACAGATATCAGGGTGGTTGAAGACCAGGGCTTTCAAATGTGAGGCTGTTCCTGTCTATAAAGGGCCTCATCCACTTGTTCTTCCTGATCTGGTGACCTATAGCAGACACCCACTATAATGCCACCTTTGCCTGTCCTCTCCTTAATCCTAAACCAGAAGCTCTCCATCAGCTCCTCTTCCATCCTCAGGCAAAATCCCCAGCCAAAATGCCCTAAGGGGGAAAAAAAAAGTTTCCCTTCGAATTTTTTGACCTAATTTTACAAGGAAAGATGACTTACAGAATCACACTGCCAGTTCTCTCTAGATAATTCTTGAACCGATTATCTAATTTCAGTCTCAGACAGGAATTTCCAACAAGTTTACTAAAGATTAACATCTAGGTAGAGAGAAAAGACAAAGATTGTAGAAAGCCTGCATGGTAAGTGTAGTAGTTAATAATCATATGAGTATTTGGAGTTAATCAGACCACATACAGTTGAGAATCAGCCTAGGACATGCTGCTGCTTGTCTGACTAATGCTCAGGGATGTCAGAGAAGTGAGGTATTATGCTGACGGAGAGTCTGCAAGGAAAATGAAAAAGGATTTGGAAGAATGCTGAGATGTTGCAAACTGACAATGTTATGGACTACAGGAATTATGACAAAAATAATGGAAAATGCTCCATGTTTTCATTAGTTTCTCTGATTATTAAATAAAACATTTATTTTAATTTCTAGTTTTCTCCAATTATTAATTTTGCATAATTTAATCTGATGGAAAAAAAGTGATTGACAATCTTGATAATCAAAGTCATTAACAAAGGTTACAAAAAACTGAGTCTATCCTAGTTTCAGCCTTTCCTCCTTCCAATCAGTTTAAAATATGATCTGAGGAAACACTGCAGGAGGTGAGAAGTCAATTTGTGCTTTCATCCTGTGGAAATTTGTTTCTGTGCTGTGATTACACAGATTGGCTTATGTTACTCTTGATGGTAGGTTTTTATCATACACACTTCTCCATCAGAAACTGGAATGAGACCAGCAGCTCTTTTTGCATAAGCCACCCAACAATCTGGACAATGTTTCCTAATAAAGGATGCATCTGAACAAATGACCTATAGCTTGAAATAAATGGTACTCTGTTGTCATCTAAACTACACTATTCCTTTGAAGGTCCTTTTTATTATTAGGACTATTCTATTGCCAGTTATTTAGGTAAGTAGTTAAATACCTGAGTGCATTGAAGTATTAAGACAGTACACAAAATCCCATCTCTGCAGAAATTGATAAATGTTTTTTGATCAAATTTTCAAACAAGCTGAAAGCGAGTAATCTTTAAAAGGGAATCCTGAAATCCTAAAGTGAAACTGTATTAAAAATGAAAACTAAATGTGCTTATACTCATGAAACAGAAAGATAAGCTTTTTTCATATTACAGTTGATGGGGGTTTTTTATAATTTCATTTCACAAAAATGTGTAAAATAATGAAATCAAAACAAAAAAACACTCTCTAGTGAGTATAAAAACTGTAAATTTCTCCCTTTGCATGTAATGCACAAAGGTCTCCTGCAGATTTGTAACTTATTTTGAAACCAATGGGAAACACTGACTGTAAAGAATAAAAACCATGTTGCTTACTTTTTGTACATGTCTGTTAATAATCAGACTAAAACAATAATATTGGGAATCTCAAAGTGTTGTGTCGTGAAGTCTTGAATTAAAATTTCAGATGTATTTTAGAGTTTATATTCACAACTAAATCATACATATTCTGGTTTAGTTAGTTGATGTATTTCCCAGTTGTGCTCCCTCCAACTGAAATATGGAACGTAACACAAGCTGCAAAGTATTGGTGTATTATGAAATAAAGTTTATAATATTGCACATAAAGTAATACATACCTATGTGTATGCATACCCACACACATTCATATAAGCACATTCATTAATATATTTTCTAGAAAAGATTTTTTTTTTTTTTTTTGTAAATAGTACAAGCTATTTTCTTTCAGTGAGGGCTATGTGGAGCTGGTTGGCCAGTATGAACTAACCCACAGCTGGAGGCCTCAGGAGGGTGGACCAGATTCTTACAAATTACTCTGCTCTTGCCAGGTCAGGTGGTAGCACTGTTGCTAGATCAGAAGGAAGAAGCTCTGAGAGATCCAGCTGAGTATGTGTGGACAGTATCCGTATACTTTTGACACCTTTGCTGACAGATTTTTACTTTTTTTTCCCCACTTTCTGGATCATTCCAGCTCCCCACTGCTTCAGAAAATGTAGAGCTGACTGTATAGTAATCCCATTGTATTGATCTATCCCATGAACATGTGTCCAAAAGAAAGAATAGGTCCTCAGGTATACAAAATTGATCAGCTTTGATACCAACTAGCTTGCTGAGTTCTTTGGAAGATGCCTCTGGGCAGCTAGTCTCAGAAGAAAACTCCTCACTGTACCCTAAATACTAGGAAACAGCTGTGTTTGCCTTTGAATCACTGCCTTCTCCATGAAGTAAAAAAGGAAAGGGAGAAGAAAAGACAAATCCCAGTATCTCAACATTTCTATTGCTCACCTTCTGGTGCCCTCCTGCTGAGCATATGGGCTTCCTGAGAATACGTTTCTGATGGATCTAATTTCACTTATAAATTGTATAATATTTTTTTTTGACATTTCTAGAGGGCAGAACCAAAAAGTCCCAGAGTTGAACTGGTAGGCATTTATGTATCTTACTGAATCAAACTCTTCAATTTCTTTCAACGTACCAGTTTCATAAACTAATTACCAATACAAAAATTACCTGAGAATTTGAAAGTGTTACCACTTTTAGCCTGGAAAATAGCCAGACTTTGGATTCTTTTTGGATTGTTGCGATTAGAAGAAGTAGTTAATGATGGGGTCATGTATTTATTTGACACAGTCATTTTCACTCACTAAAAATAAATAAAGTGCTGTTTCTCTGAGAAGAGGAGTAAAGAAATTATAGGAGACAAGTTCCTTTCTCACATCCTCAAGGGGTTTTCAGGCAGAAGCTGACCTAAAACCTCCTCTCTGGGTTCCTTTCAGGGCAATGCATATTCTTCTTGCCCCCAGCTGTGTTCAGACTGTTTTGTTCTGTTTCTCACTACCATTTTCACTCACAACATGCACAAACACACCCATACGTTGTTACTCAGCAATGTCCAACGGGAAAAAAAATAATAATCTGCACAGCTTTAATTACTGAATTGACTTACATATTTGTTTTTAGTAATTATATGTTTCCCTTCTGATTTGGGGACCATCTATTGTTTCTTTCAATTAATCAGAATAAAAGGCAATTACTAACCTGAAAAGCTTCATTAGTTTTGCTTCCAAAATACATATTAATGCATTCATAAATAGAGAATAGAGGCTAAATAAGTAGCAGTCTTGTTTCCTACTTGCTTCCTTTCTAAATTTCATGCCTCTAATAGAGAAAAAGAGATGTGCTATTTTTAGACTTACAAACAAACAGATGTATGTTAACTTATAGATTCCTGATCACCTGCTGCCAGCTTTTGTTCTGCCTTATCTTATTTACGTTTAAAAAACAAAAACAAAACCAAAAACAAACAAAAACAAAAACAAAAACAAAAACAAAACAAAAAAAAAAGAAAAGAAAAAGAAGAAAAGGTATAATACCAAATGAGTCGAACCAGGATTCTTCAGCTTTACTTATAATTAATAATCTGCCTTTAGCATGGTTGGCACGTAATGCAATCTAAAATATAGTGACAACAATGAGCTATACATTATCAAAGCTTCAGGAAAGAGTTTTCTATTAGTTTATTATCCCATTAACAGGATGCACAAATGGGACAGCCAATTTAGTAATGGCTTATTAACTCTTTTCCGTGTTAATAATATTATGAAAAAAGGGGCTTAGAATACAAAATTTTTTAATCATATTGGACAGCTACAGAAGGGAAAAAACCCTTCATTCTGACAGCCATATTTTTTTAGTAGGGTTGGGGCTATTCTATAAGCAGTGATCTGTGCCAGGCCTGTGACAGTAGCAGTAATTACCTCTATCCAGTTGTGCTGGGAATGAAGCTGTCATTTGTCTCCATTATGGCTGAACATGGAAGCTGCCTTACACTTTATTCAGCAAATGAAATGCTTTAACATCTGACTGTGAATTGCTACTGAAAAAAAAAAAAAAAAGAGCATAAAGAAAAGGAAGTTATTATCACAAAACAAAGATAAGAAACAATGCCTATTCTTCATAAAACATTCTGTCATAATGAATTCTCTTTGTTAGCAAAATCAGGGATTCACACAATAGACAGATAGTGGTACATGAGTACTCTCTACTGGTGTTTTTCTTGATTATTATTTACAGTCTCTCTTCAATATGATGTAGGAATGTAATTTATCTCACACTATTTTTTTCTATGTAGATTCTCCATCCTTGTTTGTGATGGAGAAGCCATTGATGCAAACTGCTTGCTGGATACAGAACAATTATAATTTTACTTTCTGTTATTTTGAACAATTATATTCCCACACTAGTACGAAGTAAGGATGGGACCACAGAAGTGATTTTTTTTTTTTTTTTTCCCCAGTCACAAGATTAAAAGCTGTTTTCTGAAAAAAGTCTTTTAAGAAATATCAACTTTTCCCATTCATTACATTTAAAAAGACATTACTGTGCTGTCTTAGTACCACCTTAAGTACTGAGTGGGAGTACACCCATGAATCTTGGTTCTATGTCTGTTGGTTTCAATGGAAGGATTTTCATTTATTTCAGTAACTATTGGATAAATCCTCTGGTGAGAAACTAACTTATCACATACAAAGGATAACTCAGTACTAACTGCAGTAGTTGTAGTTATTTCAGAGACACACACATTGTAAGGGAAAGTTGAAATGAATCCCTTGTGGAATTATTCATTGTCCTAACTCTTGCAGTGCCTACCTTATGATGGCTAGTATGAGTAGCTAGTTAGATCATAACAACGTGTCTACAGGCTAGCTTGGAAAAGTGTATCCTATGTACATCCTATAAATTTTGTTCATCCTACTGGGACATGATCAGACAACAATTTTTCTGCTTTCTTTTTCTATCCTCTTTATGGTTATATTTTTTACAGTTAACCCTTTATTATCTGCCAGAACGAGGAAGTTGACTATCTGAGAAAGAAAAACAAAAAACCAAAAAAACCCAAAGAATATACTTACTACCATGAAGTAAATGAAAAAAATAAGTAATAAAGAATTCACAAGTCAATGAAATTATTAAGTCCCATCTGATAACTGATCAGTTTGCCTCAGATTATCAAGAGGTGACTGTGATTTTGGGGATTCATATTCAGAATAAAACTACAGGCCTTCTTTTTCTTTGTAAAGTGTACAAGTTAATACTGGCATTGTCTGAATCAAGAAATAATGATGAGAAATCATTAACAAAGATAGCATAAAAATTCATATCATTAACAAAAATATGAACTTCAACAATTTTAAGAGCTGGGGAGAGACTTTTTTTTCCTATTATTATTATTATTTTAGTACAATTGCAGGATACCATGAAAGATAGAATTTGTCTGAGTGTCCTGGTTTTGGCTGGGACAGAGTTAAATTACTTCCTAGTGCTGTGTTTTGGATTTAGTATGAGAAGAATGTTGATAACACACTGATGGTTTTAGTTGCTGCTAAGAATCCTACTAGTCAAAGACACTCAGCTTCCATGCTCTGGAAGAGGCTGGGAGGGAGCATAGCCGGGACAGCTGGCCCAGCTGACCAACAGGGTATTCCATACCATGTGACGTCATGTTCAGTATATGAATGGGAGGCATGATCCAGGAAGTACCGATCACTACTTGGTTATCGGTCGGTGCGGGTGGTGAGCAATTGCATTGTGCATCACTCATTTTGTATATTCTATCATTATCATTATTATTACTATTATTATTTTCCCTTTTCTGTTCTATTAAACTGTCTTTATCTCAACCCATGAGTTTTTCTCACTCTTACCCTTCCGATTCTCTCCCCGTCCCACGGGGTGGGGAGTGAGTGAGCAGCTGCGAGGGGTTTGGCTGCCTGCCAGGTTAAACCATGACACTGGGCTTGTCTCAAGAGGTCTCCTTTACAGCCAAACAGGTTGCTCATTCTGATGATCTACTCCAGACCTAAAGCAGGAGGACAGGAATCACTCCTCCAGCAGCCATGTTTCTCTTTATGTGCACTAAATAGTAACAAGTAACTCAAATGTAGATGTCCAATTTATTAATGTTCAAAGCTAGTAGAGAGGAATTCCTCCTGGAAGGATTCAATTTTCATAGATAACTAGGAACTGTTTTGAACAAGTAGGTGTGCACATGAATAAATCCTTCATTTCTACAGTCAATTCTGTTTTCTCACATAATTAGCATATATCAAAATATCTCATAAGTGACCTCATATCCCATCATATGTAAGATTCTGGAAGATGCAGAAGCAATCTCTATGAAATTTTCCTTTAGAAAAACATTCCTGCAAGTTTTTAAGTACTTCATTACTTAAAACTATCTCAAACTTCCTAACTGTGAAAAGTATCTTTCAGCACTACTGTCTCATACACAAAAATAAAAAATTCATTTCTTTGCAGATGAAGCCGTGAGACTTTATGGTATGCTTTTCTTAGAACACATTGACATCGGAGCATTTATTTCAATCTGTGACTTTATATGCTTAGAGTAGCATCAGTGGAAGTAAAAGACAGCTTTTTCTTCTGGAAAATATAATCACATTAAAAAAAGTGGACCAACACATTCTAATGAGAGTTCAACTTACAATTAATTCTGTCTTTTTTATGTCCATTTCCTTTGTGTTGACCTGACCTGACTACTTCTGCCCTTTCTTAATCTGAGTTGTAACGTAAAGCTGAGATCCAGTTCAACTAAATTTAGGCACATAGATAAATGACATAGATAAGAGGCGATGATCTCCCTCGGACAACTCTATTTGCCTTGACAGAACTTAGGATCTTTTACTTGGACCCTAAAATAGGAGAAAGTTAGGTACTGAAATTAAGTCCTCAATTCCAATTGTGTTAAGTTTGCTTCTATATGTATGTACAGGAACATACGATTTGTATATCTAAGACTGTACGGTTAGAATTAGTCATCTAACTTTTCTTGTTTCCCTGTTTTGTTTGATTTGGTTTGGCTTGGTTTGGTTTTGTTGTCCTGTTTTGTTTGTATGTCACTTATAAAAAAAGCAATGCTCTGGACCCTTCCCTAAGTACTTATACTGGAATATTTCTATGTCTCTTCAAGCACAAAGCAGAGGAATTTGTTATTAATACATTTTTAAATAGCATCATGGCCCAGTTCTGAAAAGAACGCTAACAGATCTCTAGGCATTATCATTCACAATGGGACAATTGAAATTCTTCTCACTATATGAACCGTTCTAACTATTTTTAACCTTCACTTCTAAATCTTCACTTCTAGATCCTCGTGCTCTGATCATTCCAGAATCCGTGCTGTATTGTTCAATTTTATTGTTTCTTGAACAGTACTATTCCACAAGATCCCTTCTTATCATCTTGAAAAATGGTGCAAATATTTCCCTGTTTGTACTGGAAATGCTTCAACTAATATATCTTATAAGTCTTTATACATCATTTCATGCTGGTAGCATATAGTCATTCATTAATGAGGTAAAATGTATTTTTCTCTTGCTCTGACATTTCGAATAGTGATTTCTTGTTTTGCCAAGAAAAACTTATTATTTTCTAAAAGAATGTCATTTCACTTTGTAATATTAAATTTAATTTCATTCCTATCATCAGACGTGCATCTCCAAAACAGATTAACTAATGAATGCTAGACCACTACATAAAATGTTACTGGCTGTATCTTGTTCTTGTTGGGAGAAAACAATAAAATAAATTCAATTTACTCAAATAATACATAATTAATTGTGTTTCATATGACGTTATTGAATATCATGTGATATTTTTCTTAGAGAAGGCCATTTGCTGTTTTTCTAGTATTGCTACAAATTAACTGTTGTAAAGTAATTTTGGTAATATACACTGATGTTGTGTATCTAGTAGATATTAATAATGAGTAGCCATCCAAGCATCATATCTACAGATATTTCTTCTAATGTATCCTTATTCTTGTATTCAATGACCTTTGAACAAGTATGTGTCTATGACTAGGCTGTGCTAATAAAACATTAATTATGTTATAGAGATACCAGAGCTTGCAGGTCATTGAGGAAAAAATAGGAGATTGTAACAGCAGCCCCCCAAAATAAAATCAACAGACTATGGCAGAGGCCTTGAAAGAGCAAGAACAGCATTTGTACTGATCGCTAAAGGGATGTCGTCTTGTAAACCAGATAAAAGCAGTTTTAGGAGTAACCAATGAAGAAAGAGTAAGTGGCCACCAGTAACAAATATCTGACTCCAAACATACCCTAGAAGGAGGGGGTAGAAACCACCTCCATAAACACTACCATCTTTACTCATTCTGGTGAGAAAGTGGAAGGCAGGTGATTTGCCAAGACCCTCCCCTTTCCACCCTTCTCGAGCAAAACTAGAAACATCAGCTGTAGCATGCCAACGAGGAAAGGAAGGATATGCACAACACGGGATAGAAGGGATAGTTGCTAAAAAAGCTGTGTGTATCAGTTTTAACTGTATCATCATTGGCAATGAACTGCAATAACTGAGTGATTTCAAATAGAAGTATTAGTATTATTCTGATTGGAGTAGTAATAATTCTTTAAATAGATTTTTAGGATTGTAATTAGACTACCAATAAATTTTTGGCTTTGTATATAACGTTATTTTTATTGTAGCCCACTTAAAAATTATGGTGTTTTTTCTGTTACCCTGCCTTTGAGAGCTGGATGCTAAACGTAAGAGGCAACATGGCCTACTGATTCACATTCTCTTAAACTATGTATATTCCATTTTAGCTAGATTTTAAACATGAAATGAAAAAAAAAAAAAAAAATCATTTGCCCACCTAAATAAAGTATATATAAAAATATTTCTTCAATATTAAAAAGTGTGTGGATCTTCCTTTTGTTTATTTTTTGTTTCATTTTATCTGAGATATATGCTAAAGGAATATTGGAATTTATTCAAGCACAAAGAGGTTTCTTGCTAATTTCTTCTGTCTTCCACAATGTGATTAGGAAAACTGAAACTATGACACTATCGTCATTTCCAAAGAGCTGTAACCCATCAAAGCAAGGTTCATAGGTAGCCAGTGTCAGCACACAGCATTCATATCGAGTCATTCCTTAAGGGGAAAAATTGCAATTGAACATTGCCGCATTGAATGTGTGTTGAAAATATTTGGTTAGATTTGTAAAAATTATGGATACAAATATAAATTACGGTTAAGTATACATAACATTGAATTGAATGGACTTTCTGCATCATCATATTCAGTCCCCGTTTATCTTTGTGCACCATAGTATATATTCCTGTCACACAAGCTCATTATAGAACCAGATAGGGATATCTTAATTCAATAAGTTCATACTGATTTACACTTGCTGTGGATCTGGCTCAAACCATTTTGAAAAGACTAATTGTTTAGCAGCTTTATGGGATTAGAGTCCAGCCAAGAATTTTACATTATATACTTCATGACAGAAACACTTATGTTTCTGAGTACTCGTTTTTACTTTGAGTTAACAGAAAGTCTTGTAAAAAAAGTCACACTTTTGCACAGCTCACTACATAGCCAAAGAAGCTTAACAGGTTAAATTGCTATAGAAAGTTGGAATTACATGGAAGAAATTTTATCCACTTTTTGATGTCATGCCATAGAGAGAATTATTTCCATACCCAGATGTTCTCTTTCTGGGGTGTTTACACTCATTCTTGATACTATCAAATGTAAAAAATAGTATCCTGTAGACAGAGCTTCCTCTGATTAATAATAAAAAAAAGCGATCTGCCATTTTTTGTCAGGCACTCCATACAGTCCTTTAATAAATAAATTAGTTCATCTAATGTCACGTTGCATATGTAGATCTCTGGGATAATGAAAAGATGTATATGCAAATCTATGTTACAATTTTAAAGCAGTTGAAGTGTTTTGGTTTAGAATATGTAAAGCATAACAGAAAGATGTATAAATGGGGGGGATTAGTAGTTAATAATTCTGTGGGGGCAAAACTGCATCTGCTATTTTGGAAGCACAACGTGCTTTCAATGAGAAGAAGGATGTTGATTCTTTCTAGTCAGAAGCTGATAAATGATATGTAGGAACTAGAATTTTTTAGTTTTGTCAAGGTAAAACTGTTCAGAAATATATGAGAAAGTATTAGCGTATATATGAAAGAAGAGATTGAAAGATGGATGATTGAATATAACCCTGAAATCCTTGTAATTCAGGAATATAACCATGAATTATTTTCAAGGTTTTGAAGCTGCAAATTTAGATTTCTATTCTCACAATATTTATGAAGATTTTGCTACATTCATTGTGTCTAAATAGTAGAAAAGCAGAGAAATAATAGCTACAGACGGTAGGATTCTCATATCCAGAATTTTCTCAGTGTTAATAGGTTTGTGCCCTTGCCCAGTCAGCTGAATATCAGCTGTGCTGTGCTTATATGTGCATGTCTTAAACATGTAAGTTTAAGCTCTCTGCAATTGGTCTGGCTGAAAAATAACTGCAGAAGAATGGATGAAAAGAAAAAAGCATTTAAATTTGCAAGTCCAAGCACAAGTACAAAAGACTGAAATTAACTACTAGGGGACTCGGCTCTGACATACACATTCTTACAAAACTATACTTTATTATTAATATGATTTTACAGAGGGTTATGACATAGCTTTATAGAGATGAAACATGCAAGTACTTAAGAAGTAAATCATAAGAGATTTCTGTTTCATCTCATTACATCTTCAGGAATTACTTCACTCTGTTGCTAAGTGGATTGATAGCATGCATTATTTTGGTTTGTTTTTTCCCCATATACAAAAAGAAGAAAAATAAAATGGTGCTTCAGGTTTGTTTTTTTTTTTTTAAATCAAAATAATTTAGAATTACAGCATACTAAAACTTCATGCTCTTTCAGCTTTCACTGTTCTTAGATTGACTGTCATTACAAAGTATTGTCTTTATTTCTGTTTAATACTGATTTTCTGTAACCAAAGACATACTTTATCAGGGACAAATGGAAATGGCACTAAGAAAAAAGAAAGATCACATTTTTTTCTCAGGATTCCTTATGTTTCACAGAAGCAATATTAAACATTGAGGAACACAGCATATTTAGCTATATTTCTGACATGAAAGGCTACAGACAGAAATTACCATTAATAATCTCTGCAAAGCTTTATTACCAGTGCAAATATATGAGTATACAGGAAGGCTGCATTAAGGTCAACTCAGCACATGGTTGGGAGGGAAAGCCAGTTGTCAGTTTTAATCACAGTTAAGCCCATATAGCCTTCAGAAATGGTAGCAATCTCAGTTTCTCTAGGCCTTGCATAAAAAGGTGCTATTGGATGGCTTTTTTATGAGAGGTAGATTCAATTATAGCTTTGGGCCAAAATTCTAGGTGTGGTAACTTGCCTTGGTCACACATCTGCTCATTACTTATGGGTACTTCTGGAAGTGCGCTTCATCTCTACTCTCCAGCTGATAGTTTGTTCTGGTAAATACTAGTGATGTTACATGAACAACAAAATAAAGTTCTAGATGTAGTAAGTACTTCTTTTTTTCCTCTTAATTGATAGATTCCTATGCATATAAATACCTGGGAGAGTGTTTTCCAGTCAGCTCAAAAAAGTGTTTTGAGACAGATTGTCAAGAGACACAACCTGGTACAGTTTTGATAAAGTCAACAATTTTCAAAGTTAATTTTGACTCACATTCCTCTTTTTAATTTTCTGCCTGCACTACTCTACCTTCTTTAATCTTTGATAGTCTGGGTTTATGTATTTTTTGTACATTACTGAAAGATTTTAGGACTTCTTTTTTTTAAAGCAATTTTCAATGTTTACACTTACTTGAGAAAAAGAGAGCCCAAGTAATTTAGACAAGAAAACAATTGTTTTTTTGCCATAAAAGCTTAATGTTACCTGCAAAATCAACATTCTCAGTAATTTGCTACATTCTTACATTCCTTAAATGACCTTGTGAAACAGCTGTAACAAAGGTAATAGATTACAGTTTTCTCTTTCTAACCATTAGAAATCTTCTAATTCAGTTTTAATAAGGGATATCTAGAAAACAAAGAAACAAAAAGTAGGAACTTGTATATTTATTAATGTATTTTTTGAAGTATTCAGCTCAGAATTTTTCTGTGTAGTGTTTCAACAATTTACAGAGAAAAATTATAATAATGTACACATTTAAGAATTTCCTGCTTCCCCATCTTAATACCTCTTTACTCCTAAATTTAGTTATTATGGTTAAAGGTTTTTTTTTAAAAGAAAATCGGTCACAAGAACTTTAACAAGAATTTCAAGAGGGTTTTTTGTTATTTGTTTTGGTTTTGTTTTTTTTTTTTTTTAATACAACTTTTTTTCCCCAGTATTTAACAACAGAGTTACCTCTTACTATGTGGAGCTACATATATCTTTGTCCTTTTGGTGGTCACAAACTTAAGTAAAATGCTCATAGATTGTTCTTAACTTTAACTTCACAGTGTTACAAATTACTTATATATTGTTGTTATATAGTGTATATACTATATATTTTAGTATGCTTCTATTTGGGCTCAGGGGAAGACAGCATTATGTCTTGATTAGTGCATTCCTACTTTATGGATGTTACAGACCTCTGCTTTCACTAAAATATCCTCCTGAAAAAGTAGTAATGGTGCTTAAAAAAATGATACTTGATCTAAATAGTAGTAACCAAACTTTACCTTGGTCTTGCAATTTTGAAATACACATTCTAAAGTCAAATCATTTTTTAAGGACTGTCAAAAAGCATGAATGTCACAACATCATTTTCCCATTACAGCAACTGAATTCTGTCTTTCATCTTTCTATAATTGTGCAGCTGCAAGTCACTGTATTATACACACAGTTTTTGTTAGCGGGTAAATCCAGGAAAACTAAGGGAGTTACTGTCATAAGGGATATAGGACTTACTATGGGATGCAGAGAAAGATTGTTTTGGAGTATAGCAGAGAGTCTGGAGACTGTACACCAATTTTTATGGAACAATGGAGGGATCAAGACCAACCAGGAAAGAAAAAGCTTGGGAAGAGGGGAATAAAAGGGACAGATCACATATTAGCAGAAGTTGGCCATTATACTTGTCAGACTGAGTACTAGTGTGATCACCACAGTCCTACATTGTTACTAAATCCTATTTCTAAGTGTTTTCTATGTGAATGCCCTCCCTATTTTGAGCCTCTGTGTGTGAACATTACGTTGGACTAGCCAGTAGGTAGGACAAGAGCTCTGGGTGCCAGCTACCAGGGAAAGTGATGTGAATTTGTGTAAAACTACTGGGAACTTTAAGCTGGTGATATTCATGTATTTGGAATAAAGATCACACAAGGTAAAGTGAGAAAAAAGATGGGGAAGAAAAACTTAAGTACAGTTCAGTAGAAAACAAATCTTTTCCTTTGATTTCCTAGGAATTTTTACTGGGAAAATACCTGTCTGATTTAGATTCTGAATGTTTTCCTACTCTATAAAATAAATAAATGTCTTGAAAGGATTGAAATGGCTTCCAGTGTCTAAATGCCTTTTGTTGAATAAGAAAAACACATTTTGACCTAATCATATCTGGACTCTTTCCATAAATAAAGACTCAATGGAGTACTGGTAATGTTGAAGTTAACTGCAGTTCCTATCGACTTCAACTGTGTTAGAATTTCCCTTCAGTTCTGCTCAGTTCAGAAAATAATTGTTCTAATATTCCCATTGAAGAGGGCTCAAACATTTATATGAAAGTCTGGTTAAAGAAGTAATAATTTAGATATGAAAAGAATCTGTTCTTTCAGGGTCAGCTAATTATGTCAAATCTTTGTATTTATACCATGTATCACAGAATCACAGAATCACAGAAGGTTTGAGGTTGGAAGGGACCTCTGGAGGCCATCTTGTCCAACCTCTCCCCTGCTCAAGCGGGGCCACCTAAAGCCAGTTGCCAGGGACCGTGTCCAGACAGCTTTTGAATATTTCCAAGGATGGAGGCCCCACAACCTCCCTGGGGAACCTGTGCTTGGTCACCGTCACAGTAAAAAATTGTGTTTCCTGAAGTTTTTTACTATGAGGATGACTGAACACTGGAACAGGCTGAATTTGGGAGTTATAATGTATATATATTATAGATGTAGAGGTTATATATATACATTGTAGAGGTAGAAGTCATCTATATAGAGATGTACAGGTTATAGTGTATATAAAAAAGCTGCATATGAGTCATACCAATGCACAATTTAAACAAATGCCTTTTTTTTTTAATTACATACATCTGCAATATGTTCCACTAGTGATATAACATAAACATACTTACTGATTTTTTTTTAAAGAGTAAAAAAAAATTATCAAAATGCTGGCAGCTACAGGTATGAAACTGCTATAGTCTATATTCAAATACAATAAGAGTGAAGTGGTTATAAAGCTTACACTCCACTTAGTTACTAATGTTTTGGAAAAGAACCAGTTTCAGAGAGTCCATCAGACATAACTATGTCTTTCTTTTCCATTAGGCAGACCAAAAGATTATTATTCAGTATTAAATTACTGTTGATCAAACACCTCTAACATTTCAAACAACTCTATTTTCACTATAAACCTAAACTGTCTCAAAACTCTCTCAAATATTTAGCCAACTAAAAATTTTAAATCCCTTTCTAAAATGAAAATACATGTTGACCTTTATATAAACAGCATCCTGCTATCTACAATTTTGAAAAGAATTTTTATGTTTTTAATGATCAATATGAATAGAAAGTATTACTGCTGGTTTCTTTGCTTACTAATGGTATTATTCCAAAAAAGAGACTTTAAAATCTCTTTTTATTTGTTTTGTGGTTGTTTTCTTTTTTTTTTTTTTTCCCTTTCTCTTTTGTCTTAAGTATAAAGGGAGCTGAGATTTTCTTGTCTGAGTGTAAAATTAAATTGAACTTTTAGAAACATGATTGACTCAGGACTTTAATATATTACTTCCCCAAAATGTAACATATATACAGTTACATGTAATTTAAAACCTGTGTGAAGGTGTAAGAAAGTGTGTCTGTGTGTGCTCCAGTAAAAATTCCTATAAAACACAATTTCATCTCTGGCTAATAAAATGTGTAATGTAAAATGAAAGGATTATTAGCAGTATGTGAAGAACAAATAGCCAATTTGTTCTAATCTACATGTCTCTGAATAAATAAAGTATGATTATGCAATTACTCATAATGCTGTTAAAGGACATGTATATAATTTCTGTGTGTGTGTGTGTGTGTGTGTATGACCATATATATATGGTTATATATTCATAGTACTTTTGACTAGGTGCCATAGAAGATTCTTGATTAGTGAAATGTGAAAGGAAAACCTGATAACATTTGCATACAAATTTAGAAGAAAAAGGAAAAAAAGCCCCACCAAACCAAACAACAACAACAATAAAAACAATTAAAAAAGAATGTCCAGTTTAGACTCGGCATTAAAATAAATTACTAGTGGACTGTGCCTGAGGGTTTGAAGTTTTCATGTTAAACTATAAATTCAGTTGCTCATGACTCTGATATTTGCTTCAGAGGACTCAATGCTTCCCAGATATTACAGTACGATAAATGCTTTGCAAAGAATCTTAAGTTTTTATGCATTTAAAGGATATATTTTGGGGAAAAAATGCATTAACTTTATAATTATAAAATGTATGTATCTAGGCAAAGTTTAAAAGAAAACTGATCATGAACAAAATGTTAGTTTTCTACCTACCTATTTTCTGATTATTTTATAATAACAATTATACAATTTTACATTGTATAATAACAATTCACAATTTCATTGTGAAATTAATTTGGTAAAAAATTGGACCAAATCAGAATCAGTCTTTTAAGAATATGAACATTTTTTCCTAGCAAAAATGGGATGTTGTCACTTGTGGAATTTTGTTGCAAAAGCTTTTAGGTGTTTATTACTCTTCATGTAACCAGGGTTAAGTTCCTTACCAGATCTAGTATGAAGAAGGAATCTTTTCTCAATCAGGTTAACAGGGACTAAATACTTTTCTGTGTTTTCCCCTAAAGCTTGTAGCCGTGTAGCATTTCTAAGATTATCTGACATTTTCATTTAATGGAGTAAATTCTCCATTATTGATGACAGCAGTTTCTCCTGTTTTGTTCTGATGGTACTCTGTAGTTTTAAGTCTTTGGCTATCTTCTACTAAAGCTCTGAAGTTTTCTGGAGAATGAGTATGCTTATGTTTAATGAATGGGGCAGTATGAGTCTGTTGCCAGA
The DNA here is from genome assembly GCF_000690835.1 of Fulmarus glacialis. NCBI lineage: Eukaryota > Metazoa > Chordata > Aves > Procellariiformes > Procellariidae > Fulmarus > Fulmarus glacialis. The sequence goes on along the minus strand of NW_009235007.1, from coordinate 1,261 downwards.
AATGGGGAAGAGATGGAGTTACCAGATGCAATTTGTGAATATTTTTGAAAGTTGTTGAGAAATATGGTTTAGTGCACACTTAGTTATCCTGCTGGCTCAAACCTGTGTGGTTGGGAGTTATACAGTATTTTGTAGAGTAGCATATACATACTCAGTCCTCAGCTTTCCCATCAAGTATTCCACAAGAATTGTGGAATAAGCCGTTGCTTTTAAAATAAGTTTTAAATTCTGGAATAGTTAAAAACAACAAAAAGGATTTGTGTTAAAACAATGTAAACTCAAATAACCAAAGATTTTCTGCTGAACTGATGAATTATAATGATATATCTTTAAAATTCTTTCTTAAGTAAGAGCTAAGCTTGTTCTCTCAAAAGGTGTAAAAACCAAAGAGGAGATGGCACATTCATCTCCTAATTCCCATTATTTTAAATATAGGGATTTTTGCTCTGTAATATGAATGAAAATTGTTTTGATAATATCTAAAAAAGTATTCTACTTCACTGAAGACTTCTAGAATGTGAAGTCAAAAGTGTGAATTACTTCAACAAAAGCAATTCAAACCAATCCCCTACTTCTATATATCTATCAAGATGTGAGAGAAATTTAAGTCTAGATATTATTATTAATTTCTTATTTCTATAATGAGATACATGAACATGTAATTACAAATATTAAATTGAACTTTTTATGAGTAAGAGGTCTTATGCCCAGATTTGCATCTCAATTTCCTTTCCAAATAGAAATTAGACTTGAACATAATACATTATTGTAAAGTAGAAATGGCTATATGACCTTTAAGTTTTCTAAGAACTGTCCTAATTGTCTAGGTGTGATACTTTCTCTTTACTTTTACCTTATATGGAGACCGTAAGACTCACAGTGTCTTTCATATGAGTTGTACGGAATAGAAAAGACCAAAACTGAAGCATAATAAAAATTAAGGTGAAGACCCAATAAAACAGCATGCTTTCAAGTCTTACTCTAATGACCTATATTCTTGCCTTTTCACATTTCAGTAACTGGAAAGTTCAACATCATTTTAACTTACTCAGCAAATACTTATACTGCTTTATTAAGGAAGTAAAAGTTTGCTTCTGTTACAGAAGGTGGCTTTACCTAACAAAGTTTTAACTCCACACAATGAAACTTTATAGGCTCGCTCAAAATGCAAGGTTTTGGGCAGACAGCACGTAACATCAAACCAGTTTTCAAATTTATTTCTAAAAGTTTATAATAAAATAAATAATAATGAAATAATAAT